>NC_088322.1:6947927-7250957 GCF_910592395.1 Lineus longissimus
ATGCATGCTACATGCTTGCGCGTTATCAGTATATTAACAGGTGCTTGCCAATATGAAATCTCCCAAATCTAATTGCTCGACTTTGATATAAGTGCACAGTGTAAGACCATGTTAAATCTCTTTGTTTTACAATACAATTACATGTACATGTAATACTGTCATAAAACACGTGATATTTTCTTGGAAGTGACTATTTGGCAAGCCCGGCTTACCAAACAGCGAGTTTTTCTTGTCCTGAATGGAGAGCCGAACTCATTAATATTTGAGTAAAGTCTCCAGCTCGCCAAACAGGGTAGATTTTTTACCTGTTTGGCAAGCCCGGCTGGCCGAACAGGGTGGCTTTTTAGTGCTGTTTGGCAAGCGGCTCTCCAAACAGGACAAAAAAGATGCCTGTTCGGCGAGCGGCTTGCCAAATAGACCCGGCCTATTTTCTTTTTAACCCAACTGCAATTTTTCGTTCAGGCTCCACAACTCTAAACAAAGTACAGGGCTTGTTAACAACAGCTGGTGTATATGTTTCTCTCATCAACCTCGACACCACTACCAACCTCGAGGCAACCATGAGCAGTATATACAACATCTATGAGAAGTCGTACTGGAAGTACATGATCGCGGCAAGCCCTGCGAATACGCTCAATGTGCTCGACAAGGTAGGTTTCCCGCCATACGGCCAACAGCGTTTGCAGGTTTCGCGTCATACGGCCTGCAGCGTTTGCAGGTTTCCCGCCATACGGCCTGCAGCTTTTGCAGGTTTCGCGTCATACGGCCTGCAGCGTTTGCGCAAACTTCTGACTCCCTCTACAACTTCATCGCCAAGGTTGAATTACGGTATTATTAGCATTATTACCTAGAGATAAATACATTAATTTGCGAACTTTTTCATATTGATATTCTTCCTGTATCTTTACAATGATATTTAACAAATTGGGCCAGAGCATAAGATGGATATAACAAGGTCGTCGTTCAAATTGAAGGTCATTACCACGATTTAATGAAATACGACTTCGTTATGCTGCTTTGTACATATTGCGAACCAAAATTTAAGATTAACATAGTTCAGCGTCCGGTTGTTCAAAGCATCCAATTGTTAAGCCCATTAGTGTTTTAAGAAAATTAGTTCTGCGTGAGTGACTAACCGAACTCTGACATTGGCAATGCCTGTTCTAGAGGGTACATTGAGTAGGTGGCAGCACTTTCACCGCCAACAAAAATTGCCAGGGGATAACATCATTTTTTTCACCCTCCAGGCCAAGAAAAAAGCCCTGCGAGATAAGGACAAGGCTTGGATGATTATCAACCCAGACGTCTCCTACACAAACATCGAACCTCTCCTGGATGTTCTCGATAATATTGCCATAATCCGCAGAGTCAACCGCCAGGAATCATGGATGTGTGATACTGGCACTCCAGAGGTAAAGAGCTTCCTCCCCCGCTCCTTGTTTATGCCGCCAAATTGCCCGCGCTGGAAGATAGTAGAAGAAACTAAACTCACGGCTCTGGGCAGGAGCTTACCTCCTCCAACCTTTGCTCCACTTCATTAGTCAGCGTTCTACAATTCAAATCTAAAAAATGATGCCATGAACAAATTGAGGTCATTCGGAGCCAATGACGACCAAGACAAGCACGAACGGGCAATGACGGAACGACGTCGAGTTTCGGTCCAGCGTAAGGAGAATGGTATATTGGAAAATGCCTGATGGGTTATTTTGCACCTTTTTTGTGACCCCAATTTGAAAGTTGTCGGTTGTAGTTGTAGTTGCTGCGGGTGAAATTCACCATACTCACATACAGAAAAAAATTGCTAAGCGTTGATTACATTAAACTATTTGACCAATGGTTCCTCGCGAAGGACATCAGAAATTTAAAGTGTTGCCTGTGCATCACTGCCAAAATATTTTGATAGACTATGTGCTTACCAATTTCCATAAACAGATACCTGTATTAAGTAAATTTTCTTCCAGACGGCTTTGAAAGCCTTGGTAAAGACCGTGGCGGAGGGACACGAGGACCTCATCGCTTCCGGAAGCTGGACGGACCAGACGGTGTCTAACTGTGCTGGCACCTGGTCCATGGGAGATGAACTAATGGCTTTCACGAAGGTAAGGTCCTTAAGGGTATTACAAAGCTGCCGGCTGCCCGGTAATCTTCCACTATTCAGTAGTAGTAGTTGCACAATCGAATTCCACATTCAATGAAAAAAAAAATCAAAATGTTACTGAATTATCACGCTATTCCGATTTTTTAATCAAAACGGGAACCTCCGTGCTGCTATCAGCGCTTTGTGCGGGTCAATGTAAAAAATATCATCCCAGACCAAATTTTTGTGAGATTATAAATTTTCATTTTTTTTTAAACTCCCATCTAGGGCATAATCATCGAATTCTTCTTTTAAAGCAATTAGATGCGAGACCAAATTTAGGTGACCACAATGAAGGTGGTCTGTCCTTATTCAACTTATATAATCAAACCAAAACGTTTTTTTAAGTTCATGTGAAAGAAATTGTGCCTTAGATTACTGTTTGAAATAATTCCATCAATTTACAGAGGTGCTAATAGGTTGTCGCGCATGCGCGATCCGCTGCGAGAGATTGTTACCCAGTTCCTCGACGCGGACCCTATTAGTGTTTTATGACACTAGAACAAAGCATCGCCCCTTTTCTTTTTCAGGCAAAGATCGCAGCAGTGGCATCGGATTGCGCCAACTACACCCAGTACGAGGCGAGATCGACCATCATGGGCGAATCTGTCATGACGTTCAAACGATCGGCCAAATGGAATAGCGTCCAAGGGATGACAATGACAGAGAAACTAGTTTTCCCAAACAAGTACAACGGGTTTAACCGCAAATTGTTTAAAGTGTCAACTTTACCGGTATGTCATATTATTTTGGAGTTATAATCCATGCCATCATCAGATGCGAGAACAATCTTAACGGGCACCTGCTGGCTCAGCTTCTTACAACTTTACTCGTGGGAGAAATGATTGGAGGAAGATACCACAGGCCGCCACCATGTGCCGCTTCATGTACCATCACTTTGATAATCTTTCTTCGAAATAAAAAAATCGTGAGAGAGTTTGAATGGCAGTTTTGAACATGGCTTGCAAAGTCCAGGAGGCCTATGTGTATACATTTTGTTTATTGCAATTTGATGCTTGTTAATTATCCTCTTCAGAGTATTCACGACCCTGCTGGATGCCATTTTAGTACAAAAATTTGACACACATTGTATCTCGCGCCATAGAGAGGTACATTTATGTACTCTGTTTCCTCACGTATACCGTCTTTGGGCGCCATATTTAAGAGGCCCGAAGGGATGAATACCTCGCATACCTAATACAAAGGTTAGGCCCAGTGGATTGGACTGATTGGCTCGGATCGTGGCGCAGACCAATGACCAGAGACACACACTACTTGCAGTCCACTACCATTGGTCGATGGGATTTTAAATGAATTGAATGGGTTGTATTACCCGACAATCGTGTTTGGGCTTTATTCATGGCGTGACCGAGGCGGAATAAATGAAAAATGCCCATTCATCACGTGGGCAAATAAAAACCGCTCCGCATGTGGTAAACCCTATTGCGTACCCCATCCAATGTATGGACACTGTTATTTTGTATTAGGAAGACGGTATACGTGAGGAAGCAAATTATATGCCTTTTCCGGGATGTATCAACGCCGGGTTTTTAATCACTGAAATCTGTGCTTGATTTTTACAATATCTCAACCGTAAACCAAGCCCGAGTTTTAAAAGGTTTAACACTGAGCTCTGCCGGACAGAATCGTAAAAAACACCTAAGCCGTTTTCCTGAAGCAAGTTTTACATAAACATATTTAAGGGCCGAGTTTACATAGAGCTACACGGTATACGGACACGCCGGTGTAACATCTGTGGTTGTTCCCCATGTTTCAGTGTTTCCAAACAATAGGCAGCTAGAGAGACCATGACTTTTCAATAGGGGGGATACACAGAAAAACTCGTCAATCTATTTTTGAGCGTTCCCAAACAATGAGGGGAAACACTCAAAAACAGAAACACTCAAAAACATTACAGCGGTGTAGAAGTTTAAAATGTCCCAGGATAAAATGTCCGGGAACAAAGGATTCTATTATGCGCTTCAATCTCTGAGCTATTGACTGTCAGGGTCTCTATAGAACCATATTGCAGAATACAATAGGGCCGGACACTTTTTCCAGGGGGGACACTTTTTAGTTTTACACCGGCGAACAAAGGCTTCATGACAATCCTGTTGAAATCGTACAACATTCTCAATACAATCGGTTTAGAATCTTTACATACAGATTGAACTGCGGTAGTCAAGTGACATCCCGCAGCCAAAATCAGTCCCGCGCATAATTAGAATAGAATAGAATAAGGTTTTTAGCTCAACAAAATTACATTGCGTAGAGCACAAAACTACCTATATACAATAGAAATACGAATATACATGCGAAGGTTTTTAACATCAACAAAAGAATACGAATTTGCTTACAATATGATTAGAGTAGTTGGAGAGACTTATGCAAGTATCAATTCGTTTCTTGTACCCCCCCCCCCTCCTCAAGGGTAGTTAAGCTATCACCACTAATCTTTGCCGATGCTTGAGTAGTATTTATTTTTCCTTTAGTGAAAATTTGGCGAAGCTGGAAAGAATGAGGATGCTAATGTGTCGATGTCTTGTCGAACATACAGCCTTACCCAGTAAAATGAGTTCGGTTACTTTATATGACGGTGATAACCGATAGTTCGGTTACTTTATATGACGATGATGTCTTGACGAAAGAAAAAGTAGCATTGGTGAAAAAAGGGTGATGCTTGAGCCTTAAGATGTCGTTATAGGGTGATAAGGTGTCGTACCCTTGAGGAGGGGGGGGGGGGGTACAAGACACGAATTGATACTTGCATTAGTGACAGGTCTTTTTCCTTCTTTTCCAGTATTCATTCTTTATGCAGAAGACAGTTCATGAGAATGGGACGGTCGAATACTGGGGTTTGAACCACGACATCTTGGTCATCATGGCCAAAAACCTCAATTTCACGTAAGTTGTATAATCCAGAATAATTGGTCTCCTAAACTCTATGCGTAACCAGAGAGAATCAGGAAAGGAGCCCCACAGGGCAAGGACCATTGGTATTATTAAGGGCATTATCAACAAGCTGTCGGCTGCCCAGTCAACATCCATTCTACAGTCGCAGTTTCCATGATTAAGTCAAGGTAACACTGACTGAATTTTAACACACTTTCCCAATTTTGGTTCCGACTGGACCCGAGCTAGGCCTCCGTGCATACTTTCTGTGCGGGTCGATGCACGGTGAACGAAAATTTAGACCACGACGCCACGCTGATTACCCTCGATTACCCCGCTACTGCGACAATAATGAAAATGACGTTTCATCGTTAAATAGCGGGGTGACGTAAACTCCGATCTCGGCGTGCACTCATCACGTGACGGGAAATGTTTTTCGCGCCAGTATTAAAAATAAGGAAAAACGCGTTTTCTACTATCGAAGAGCTGAAACAAATTGGAAAAGCAGCAAACACGTTCAGAAAAATAGTTTACTGATGAACCAGAAAATGAACAAACATAATAAAGTAAAAAGCCGCTCCTTCCTTTTGCTACCTTAAACGATCTCGGCCCACCTAGTATTCGCCAGCCATGCCTAACGCCGCCTCGAACACTCGCCAAAATCATGATTAGAGATTTGCACCAGAGTGACACCACAGATGGCGAAGCATGATGGGGTACTATCCCTCTGACCACCTAATTCTTACGCCCAAGTTGCCCTTAAAGGCCACGCCGTTCTTGACAAATTTGTTATTTTGTGATTGAATTTGAAAATTTCCGATTGCGTAAATGTCAATTTTAGCCTGACCATTGTGGAAAGATATATAAATACTAGAAACACCGAGTTTCAGCAAATTCGTCTGCATGGTAACTTAACTGCACCATTGTGTATAACATGACTGGATTTCTATTTCCTGGATCACCAGTAATTATAAACAGCGTACCCTTTTAAAAATATCAAAAAGTGTGTTTTAAATGTGTTTTTATTTCTGATTTGATGTATTTCTTTTGTGTAACTACCATGCTGTATATATCTCGTAATTTGCTTCACTACAAGGTTCACGTACTCAGAACCCGCGGACCAGTACTGGGGTGCCCCCGACACCAATGGTGAATGGAATGGAATTATTCGAGAACTCATTGATAAGGTAAACCTGTAAAGGCTTTGTGTTCCCTAGAAGTGGTCGTGTTTTATTCAGCGATAAATAAAAAGTATTCCTGTTACAAGTGGGACTAGTTTTAATGTTCTGTGAGATTGCAGTGGCCCCTATAGGCGACTTTTTGTAACTTAATCTGGCCTCCCTGGCTCCAACCTATAGCCTCCCATTAATGTTACTTTACGATAGTTCACATAGCCGCCGCTCCTCACAGCACAGTAGTTGCCAAGGGTCGGCTGGTTGACTTTGCCCGACGACGCAAGAACCCAGGTCAACCTCTATTTCCAGGGGCAAATGCGCTCCCCACTTCCGCTGGTCCTCTTATTAACCCCTGGACAGATCCAAAAATAAAAGTTCTGTGATTAGTTACTGACAATTTACATAAATATCGACGACATCACTCGCTATCACATGTGGAAACTGTAGTGACACGTAACGGCCAACTAGACGGGTCAGAGGTCAGACATGCTACGTCACTCCCAGATTCTGGCAGTGACGCAGCATGTGACGTATGGGTGTTACCAGGGGTTACGGTGCAGCCATTTTGAAATGTTAATCAAGTAGTAGGCCTACCAGGTGAAATATCGGTGACTTCGTGTGACTTAAAATCTGACCAACCTGGCTCCTGTCTATAGTGCCCCTATTTTATGTTGTTTTTGCAGAGTGTTGACCTAGCCGCGGCAACTCACAGCATCACCGCAAGCCGGGCTCTGGTGGTCGACTTTGCTGATGCCTACTACTTTGAGCCTTCCGTCATTATGGTAAAAAACCCCGGCGCTGGCAGCAGGCTGACAGTCTACATCGAACCACTACACAAATGGGTGAGTCACTGGGCTCACAACCAGCCCACACTCCTGACGCATTGGTTTGTCCCTCTCCACAGGGAGACCGGCGATTCGGATGACGAATAGAACAAGTAGAATAAACAAATAGAATAAACAAACATTCACGAGTCATCTCATTGGCCAGTCCTGACCGTAAAGGCCAAAATGCTTTGGGAAATTGGCGAATGCCTGACTGCCAAGAGATTTCATCAGAATTCCGGACAGTGCATACTTTTAACTAAATGTGTTTCGAACTGTGGTCTTTCCGTTGCAGGTGTGGCTGTGCATGTTCGCCAGTATTCCCATCCTATCATTCATAATGTGGCTCTTGATGAAGTACTCGCCATTCTACACGAACCAGGACCAAGAGGAGTATATGGAGAGCGTCAACCTAATGCGACCCGGACCGTGCTTCTGGTACATCTTTGGCGCCCTTTGGCAGCAAGGTACGTACACTGTACATGTATACCTCTGGGTGCACTCTTAGAAAGAAAGGGGCTAGCTGATGGTTTGACACTCCAAGAGACACACTAGGTGCTCATTGGAACTCTCTGAAAAGGATCCGTAAACTATCGTAATGCAGAAATATCCCAGAAAACATACATTTGGAAACGTTTTATTTATTGGGGAAAATGCCTATCCCACAGAAAATGTCTATCAAAAGTTAAGGGGCGCAACAAAACCACTCTTCCAGAGGGGTATATAACAGCGACACCACGAAGCACCCCTGTTGGCGCTGTGGGATTAACCGTCTGGATCAACCCTTCGTTGCACCCAATAAATTTACGTATTTTCACTATTATTGAACTAGTGGATTTGCATTGAAACACACAACTGAGGGTGCAGCGATCAAAGAGCATGTCGAATCATATTGCAATCCTCAATTCTCGCGTCTTTCTTTCAGGTGGTGTTGACATGCCTAAGGCCATGAGCACCCGATTCATTCTGCTCGTTTGGTGGCTCTTTGTCGTTGTCATCCTGGCCACCTACAGCGGGAACCTAATCGCCTTCTTGACTGTCACAAAGGTATGATAATGATCTAATAAAAACTTTTAGGCCTACATTGTACTAGAGCTTTTAATATCTGAAGCCCCAGTCGTGGCTATAAAAGCAGGTTCGGTCGTCTCTATCATGAGAGATCAAGGTTGATATCTGATAGGCACGTGTATCCAGGTTGCTCAATCAGCGTTAGAGACGAAGGCCAGCGTTAGCTCACCTAAGCTGTATCAAGTTCTCCATCAAGTTTCATTTACAAGCAGCATCTTCCTCATGAAGTTTCAATTACAATTGGAGTTCCGTTAGGACTTAACGCCAACGTTACTACCAACGCCATTTTCACAATGACGAACAGCCCGTGTAGTCATGTACACACTCTCAGTCCAAACAGCGTCTCCACCTATTGTTAGACTTGGGCTAACGGAGGAGCCACTGTCAACGAAATAGGCTTTGATCCACTGCTCCTGTAGTGGGGTGTGCCAGCGCCTGTCTACTGGGCGCACAGGAGCTGGCACGGTGCCAATGTGCAGATCATCAGCCCATACATTCGAAATTAATGGAGATATAATTTAATTAACGAAGGAATGAAGGTATATAATTCCTGTCACAGAGGGTGACATTCATTACAGTTGATGAGCATAGCTATAGAATCCGATGCGGTTCTTGTCAGGTAAAATAAAGTGTCTCAAATTAACGCTGATCTCTGTTCACAGGTCACCTTGCCTTTCACTTCCCTCAGCGACGTGGCCGCATCAACAAGCATGAAGTTTGGCACAATCAAAGGCTCGGCCCTATGGAATCTCTTTGAGACGTCTAAAACAGGCGCGCCCCAGAGGTTCTGGACGGGAATGGACAAGTCGGTACAGCCGAACTCATATGGTGAAGGCAAAGACATGGTGTTGACAGGTGCGATGCAATCCTTATTCTTTTTTCTTTTTCCTTCTTCTCACGTATTATTTCGGCCTACGCGTAGTTCCACTCTAACGCCAGTGTAACATCTGTGGTTGTTCCCCATGTTTCAGTGTTTCCAAACAATAGGCAGCTAGAGAGACCATGACTTTTCAATAGGGGGGATACACAGAAATACTCGTCAATCTATTTTTGAGCGTTCCCAAACAATGAGGGGAAACACTCAAAAACAGAAACACTCAAAAACATTACACCGGGCCTAGTCAGTGAACCGGTGTAATGTTTTTGAGTGTTTCTATTTTTGATTGTTTCCCCTCATTGTTTGGGAACGCTAAAAGATAGATTGACAAGTTTTTCTGTGTTTCCCCCTATTGAAAAGTCATGGTCTCTCTAGCTGCCTATTCTTTGGAAACACTGACACATGGGAAACAACCACAGATGTTACACCGGCCTCGTTCCTCCACCCAACCAATGGGATTGGTGGTGAGCTTTCTGGAGGTTTGTACCAACGACCACAATGAAATTTGGAATCTGGCGGCAGCCATCCATAGTGCGGTACCGTTAGTTGACTAACTGGCTATAGAAGGGGTGCAGCAGCCAGCATCATTTTCAAAATTTATCAGTTAATAGGGCCGTTTAGACGACATGAAAAAAGCCACGATCCGATTGAATCCGAATGTGGTCTAAATTGTGAGCCGTCACAGAAAACCCAGGCGCATGTCGCTACGAGCTTGGCAGGTTGAAACGGACTGTGTGTTCATTTCTCTATAAAGTGGGAAGAGGTTGATTTTAAAGATATGTTGTACATAAGCTGGCATTGTGTATTGCAGGTGATTTTGCATTAGTCTGCGAACGTTCCTACTACGAGAGCGCTTCCGAAAATGATTGCGACCTGGCCATGGTGCCCAAGGAAGAGTTCTTCTACTCCAGTTATGGCTATGCCGTACAAAAGGACAACCCTTTGAAGGTTTTGTTATCTGAACAGTACGTATATCCAACCTTCGTATCGCATGATTGATTAGTGTTCCATATTCAATATACGACAATGAAAGGTGGTTTTTCACGCCAGGATTTTTGCTAAAAATAACGCACAATTAATGAGTTTTTCTACCATTTGAGAGTTGAAACAAAACTGGTAGAACTCCCAAACATTTTCAGCGAAATAGTTTGCTATTGAAACAGAAGAAGAAGAAACATACTGAAATAAAAAGCCGTTCATTCCAGTTAAGCCATTATTCTGCAACGTTTCAACGGCCTGTACGACCTAGAATAGTCCATTTAACCCGTGACTCAAGTTGCTAAATAGCCCTGCGGTTCTTGGTCTACTAGTCCATGGAACCTGACAGGCGGGAACCTCCACAGTCGTTACATGTATTTATTTACGCTGAGGAAACAATCATTTATTGCTTTTTTCAGAATCAATGCGTTGTCCGAGTCCGGTGTGCTGGAAAAACTGCGTAAGGACTGGACGCCCGCCCAGCGGTGCAACGGCCTCACATTCACCCAATCCAAGCCAGCCGGCCTCGATGACACGCAGGGAGGTTTCATCGTTCTCGGCTTTGGTGTGGGAATCAGCATCATCGCAATGATTACAGAAGTCATTTGGTTTTATTGCATCCGCAAGAAAGTCGAGGGGAAGAAATTCGGTCCGATCACATTTGGCAGTAGAATCAGCATGCGAAGCGATAATAAGGTTAGACCTATGACTGACTAGATAACACCTCTGGATCTCATCGGACCTAGATTTTATAGACTCCTGCGCAGTCGCATAACTCAATCTTTATGTAACTGCCAACACAGGCCGCCATTTTGCATCCGCCACTCCACCAATGCCCCGGGCGTCTACTCTGGGATTCGTCGAGTATTTAGAGAGACACAGGCGCTTGAGGATACCAGAATCAAAGCGATCGAACAGTCCAGAATTAACGTAATGTCGACTCTTTCCTGTCTACCATATAGATTGTTGCGTGTTTTCTGTAGGGTTTGTGGCGACTGATCGATTGCTTATTGATCTGTTGATTCTACCCTCACGTGCCTGTGTCACATCCGGGACCTCCGGACGTAATGGATTTCTTTGTTGGCAGAGAGAATAAGGCCTTGAATATCGATCTGCCGGGGAAGTAGAATGAGTTTTATTCTGTGAACCAGGAAATTTTCTCCGCCACGTTATTCGCGAAAAAAGCATTTGGAATTGCATGTCAGTTGCCACAGTTTAATGAATTGCTTGATGCCAAACCATTAGATGTGCAGTGTGACCGATAATTCAACGCGAAAATAAGAACGGTCTTCGCGAAAATTACTTGGTTTACGATTTTTACCAGTCACTTTTGATAGGCCAATTTATCATATTAAAGATACACAAAAGAAATGCATGTTGCGATATCTAATATACAACCGGTACCTTGGAAAATGACCAGCTGGAATTCACGGACTATGACTTTGGAACAGCCTCATCGAAGATGCACTCAAATATGTCAAAAGGTAGGGCGGAGAGCCAGTCTTCGGCCTGCATACGTCAGCGAATCTGAGATAAGAGGGGCTGAGTTTGTTACCGAGTGCTGCTAATTGTTTTGTTACGCATAATCACGTGTAAATTCACTACTTTCTTTAATATTATGGAGATTTATTTTTGAAGAATTGTGATTGCTTTGGAGCGCCATATAGAATTCCAGATAGCGACACTTGTCATTGAACCAACAGTGGTGTCGTCTTTACTAGCAAGTCACGACGACTCCTGGACGATTTCGTAGCAAATGATCAGGGTTCTTCCTCATTTGAACCACAAGCCGCGTGTAGAACGCTGCGTATACGGTGCCATCAATATTTAAGATATTGTTATTTTTATACAAATTAAACTGAGACTGCGACAATTTTCAGCAGTGTGACTACGTCTGGCTGTGGTTCATTTGATGACAGGGTCTCTTTACCTATCAGTAATGAACTAACTGAAAAAGAACCTAAGAATCGTAAAGTCAATACCAGTGAATACAGTTTATGCCCATGTGTGCTGATTAAAGTGTTTCTTAAATGCAACTTTATTGATTGTTCTTATCCTTTTTTATTATCATCTCATGAGCTATATACAAATCGTTGGTTGATTGATCGAATGATGAATGATGTACAACACACCCCTGAGGCCCGGTGCTGGAATATGATGCTGCTGAGCTGTATTATGAAGTCCTGACATCCAAAAGGATATGGCTCCATTCTCGAGAAGATCAGGAGAAACGCAGCCCGCTTTGCGAAAAAAACTCTCCTAAAATTCCTGAAGTTGGACTCCCTCGAGAAAAGAAGAAACCAGACATCCATCATAGCATTTTTTGGAATACAGTATAGACAACGACAAAGTTGTTATCCCCCATAAACCCTCACAGCAAACGACTCGAGAACTATAGAGGGACAACGACATATCCTTCACACCATCCAAGAGGGGCAGTAGCTTTGAGCTAAAAGCGCTATCTCCACTCGACAGTATTTACTGTTGGAAGTTAATTGCTGTCGCAGAGAAAAGCATGTTGGGTAGATTTCTCCCTATTTTACAAGATGGCAAGCAGTAGTGGCACTAGTGGTAATATCTTTTGCGACAAACTTCCGAAAGTTTTTCTGCTCTCGGAAGTAACTGTCGTTTCGTGATCACAAGAGATATCTCTACGACAGCAATTTCCAACAGTAGAACTGTCGTGGAGTCGCGCTTTTCAAACACGAAATTTATTGAAATTTATTCAAGTATTGGATTTAATCTGCTGAGTGCATAATTAAGATTAAGTTTGCGTAGTTTATGAATGGGACGGACAACTCATGACATGTTAGGCTGCCTTGAACTGATCAGGTTATTCCAAAGTGAAGATCGTGCCAAGACAAAGTCCCAGCAGTGGGCGATAATGCGCCACCTTGTAGGATTATATTAGGCCAGTGACATGAGAAACACGACATCGTCACAATGTGAATCGTATGTGAACCCGACCGCAAATGTCGCAATGGTCGACGAGGATGTTCAATCTCAAATGAAAATTGTCTCCATTGTCAAATGTTGTCATGGATCATGATCCGGGCCTTATGATAAAATGTACAAACAACAACCTCATTTGTGAAACTTTCCATTCTTTATATGATATGTTCAGGTCAAATTCAAATGTTCATCTTACTGACAAAATGGTGTCTTGATCTGTCGATATACAAACATTATTGAGAGATGTTCTACAAAAGATTGTTCAGCAGGCTCTAACTCCGGTGACAGCTGGCTCTTGTACCGGTGTAGCATTTTTGAATGCTCATCTGGAAAAAGTGTCCTTCCTAATTCATTGTTGTCAGGCTAAGGTATGGGTCTACTGAGACTCTTGACCTTCAAGAGCAAATCAATCATTCTTTCCCGGAACACTCTATCCTAGGGCATTTAAAACTGTTACACGTATTCATCCTGATATGTGAGTGCCCTTGATCCACAGTTAACTTTCGTCTCCATAGCGGCCTCGTCCCGTGGGTTGGAGAAGTAGGACAGGGGACTTGTTACATCGATGGAAAGATGCCGCGTGTCAGTCGCGGGGAATGCAATTGGTCATTCTGCACACTGACAGATTAAGGATAATAAAAACTATGGTGCAATCTTCATTTACCATCTGTTTGCCTTCAAGACCTGCATCCATCTAGTTTGATGCGTGCCGCCATGATAGCACTATTGGATCAGAGCCCATCATTACGTTACACAGTGCATCATTTGGAAGTTACTTTTGCTTGCATTGGGATATGCAAATGGATCTACGCTATATTTCTCATTCAAATGAAGTGGGTATCTAAGTATGAAAATTTTGTACGCAATTTTGTCGTATTCCTAGCGGTTCAAACTTAGCACTGCATCCTCGTCCTTGTGCAGACTGACACCAACCATTCTCGCCACCACATCTCATAGGCCGGCCTCATGGTACATCACGCTGAAATGACGAGACAAATAAAGGTTGACAAACTTTAGACTAAAAGCATCTCCAACCACCTCAGCGTCTTTCCTCAGTCAAGTTATTAGTTACCATCCAATGCCTTAGAGAGGGCAGAATGGAATTGTGTTAACAAGAAGTCTTTCCGACAGCCACAAGTATCTCTTCGAAAACATCTCAGCAACACGTTCGACCCAAATAATCTGTCAGCTGGCTGACGAGTAGGGTTGGGAATTGTGTGTGATCAGTTCTCTCAAAAACACCCGAGACACGGATTAAAATCTTGTGTTTAACTTTATAGGCTAACAAATGCAAACACTTCCAATGAACCCCCAACAAGAGACGAGTACTCTTTGACACCCTACTACGAACATATCAATAGATCAGCCAGCGGTCCTTGGTGTCGCCGTGTGGGATACGCCCAGTGGAATTGTTTGCAAAAGTCAGGGAACCACGATCTGACATACATAACCAGCGTATTCCCTATTCATGCCAGGTATGGTCGGGTGCTACACTGCTGTCGGAATCGTGGAGCCAAGTGAATAATTGTTTAGATTTGAAATACATTATTCTAAAATGATATGACATACAAGGTACAACGGTCGCAAGACACATCAATCACACAAATAAACATGTCCCGCCTTATCAAAAATAACACCGGGAAAATTATATCAGCACTTCGAGACCATCAACATCATCGTTGATGTTGTCTCTGTGACCAAGACTTGGGTCTTTAATTTGTGAGGGCAAATGGTAATGAATTATTTAGATGGCAATTGATATCGCAAGTGAGCATGTACAGTATATGAAATACAATGATGCACATGATCCGTGAAGTAAGCCTTTGTCTGGTTTTTCTGCGAAACCATTGTTTTCAACCTGCAATCTTTCCGCAGTCAAGTTATTAGTTACCATCGTATGCCTTAGAGGGGGCAGATGGAACTGTCTAAACAAGAGGTCTCTCCAACAGCCACAAGTATCTCTTCAAAAACATCTCAGCAACACGTTCGACCCAAATAATCTGTCAGCTAGCTGACGATTAAGTTGGGAATTGTGTGTGATCAGTTCTCTCAAAGACACCCAAGACAAGGATTAAAATCTTGTGTTTAATTTAATAGGCTAACAAATGCAAACACTTCCAATGAACCCCCTACAAGAGACGAGTGGCTCTTCGCCTCTCCGACTTTGACACCCTACTACGAACATATCAATAGATCAGCCAGCGGTCCTTGGTGTCGCTGCGTGGGATACGCCCAGTGGAATTGTTTGCAAAAGTCAGGGAACCACGATCTGACATCCATAACCAGCGTATTCCCTATTCATGCCAGTTATAGTCGGGTGCTACACCGCAGTCGGGATCGTGGAGCCAAGTGAATAATTGTTTAGATTTGAAATACATTATTCTAAAATGATATGACATACAAGGTACAACGGTCGCAAGACACATCAAGCACAAATAACACCGGGAAAATTATATCAGCACTTCGAGACCATCAATATCGTCGTAGATGTTGTCTCTGTGACCAAGACTTGGGTCCTTAATTTGTGAGGGCAAATGGTAATTGATTAGGGATGGCAATTGATATCGCCAGCGAGCATGTACATGAAATACAACGATGCACATGATCCGTGAAGTAAGCCTTTGTCTCGCTTGCGACTGGAGTTTCTTACTGCGCAGTTCAGTCTCTGCCCGACTGCACGTCTTTTACTAAAATAAAAACCTATTAAAACCAATCAAGACCAATACGAAGCATAGATACCTCGCCCTACCTTCTGCTGCAGCAGTTTTGACGTGATTACCGAAATATCGAAGGCATTTTATGTTTGAAATCGGAGAAAGTGTTCCGGTGATCTTCTACGCAGGTCACACTCCAACTGACTGGCGTTCAAATCAACCGCGACCGATCATGACCGAAGACAATACATTTCGCGTCACATCATCCAGGCATTACCCCGCTACCAGGCTTAGGGTTCACTTGAACATTTGGTTTCATGAGCTAACGAGAGTCTTTTATTCTGTCAAAGGATCAAATAACTGGTATTGTCAAAAATGTGGGATTGGCCTAGCATACATACATGTGTATGCGTACAGAGCTGTGGTCACGGAAAGACATTAGGCAGGTTTCACGAACCAAACGAAGAGGTACAAACGGCGAAGTTTGCGTCATGTAAATGCATTTGATCGACGAATGTTTAACATTTCTCCGATTGCTTTTCCTACCAAATATAACAGTTCCGTTGGTCGTCGTTCGCCCGGCTAGCGAGACCTGCCGAATGTCACCATCGTACGACATATGATTTTCAGGTTTGATGCTATCAGTGGACTAGACTCATATGCAGTCCATATCGTCATCCTGGTTCTCCTGTGTCTATCGTTGGACAAGACGAGGCCGGCCCATTGCGTCCAGAGTGTATCAGTAGAAATGCAGCGATTTTGATATTAGAATACTAGCATTGTGACATGGAACTTGAACTACTAGCATTATATTCTGCAGCAAGTTTTTTAATGATTCTGTAATTCATTCTTCATTTTGCCACAGCTAGTCTTCAAAGTGCTTGCCCCTACTCACATACGACCCCGGGCGATTCCTGACGTCCGAGGACATTGTTTCCTGCGGATCAGAAGAATCGCCTGTAGAGGTACTGTGGCAGGACTTTCCTTGTCCAAGCGGCAAGGCTTTGGAATGAGCTCGGTGTTGACATTCAATTCAGAATGCTAAGACTGTTACCATTTTCAGGCGTGGGCAACAATGCACATGGCAGGGTCTATTCTACAGACCAATGACTTTACAGACCTCGTTTTTTGGCTCTCACTTTTTTATTAGTGGAGATTTTCATAAAATCTAAAGTGATATTAGACAAGAAACGGTTTCCGCATATGCTCAGAAGAAATTTTGGAAAAAAATTAAATTTTAGTACCTTGATTTTGAAGAAATAAAAGTCTGTAATTCTCAGAATTCTAAATAAGAAAAAACAGACCAACTTCAAAGGCAAATTAAGATATTTTAAAAACATTTAAAAAAGAAGATTAAGTTTGTTATGTGAAGGGTGATACAAAGATTATGAATATGTCAATAAACAATCGATAATTTTAATAGTTAAAGGAATATCACGAATTTTCTGAACACCTCTCAAAACGTCAACAACAAAAAACATGGCCGCTGGAAGGGAATTTTTGGGAGGTTTATTATTAACGCTTTCGATATTCATCAAAATTACAAGTTGTCATTCGGTAAAAGTAGCCTAAAAATGGACTTTGAAAGCAAGCAAAATTTCGCAAAAATTTCAGACAGAGTACGCCTAGTAAAGGGTTATGGACTTGGTACACTATGTAGCAACACTGTCATGGTGCGCTATGAAGGGGGAGGGCACATCCAGAAGACATGGGGCACCACCTAGAACCTGACACAATTGGGGACAAGGCGCACCAAGTAGCGAAAAGGAACATCCATAAGAGGGAAGGGCCAGGCCGGTCTACTGTCTCATTGGCAAAAGTCATTTCTGAAGAACATGGTTCTCCCCAGCAGATAAACAACATAGAGCCACGGTAAATCCATGTGTCATATCTTTACAAGTCTTCGTAACTGTCAGGTACCGCCATCTAAGCTAAGAAACTGGAACTAGGCATTTGCGTAAAATTTAAAATATCGCCCGTTTTTAGGGCGGGGGACTTACCTGGCAATTGGCAATGGCAATGTGCCAAATGTATATCTAATATGGAAGTTGGATAAGCTGCAGGCCAAAAGTTTCGAGACATGTTTCAGGACACTTCAGATAATATCACTGTTGAAGATAGATTGATGTGCTCTATATAAATGAGATGGTAGTGATGTGGAACACCGAACAGCCGCTCCTGTGGAACCAGAAAATATGGAGCGGCTCCTGTGCTTGTAGTAAATCGGGGTAGCCTCAGCGAACGTTTTTCACTTTTCCCTAAAAGTGCTGCCATGCACCAGTTGTAAAGTGGCGATTCCTTCCTCTGTAATGAAATACATGTAAGATACATGTAAGATACATGTACATGAAAAGCAGAGGGTCTTAGGCCTAGGTCTACTGCCACTTCTTGATTTCCCCAGGATGCTGGAGATGCGGAACAGCTCCCGAGGGACTCGACAGTATTTTTCATCCTTCTCCGGCTTGAGGGAAGTAGATTCCCGAGGCAGCCCATCGCGTCAGCCTAATTTTTTCTCCTTATGGCGAGGAACGAGGCGGGTGCACGGCGTCCGGGTGTAGTGGGAAGCGGCTCTCATGAGACCTTAACAGTTTAAAGAACAGTGGATGCTGTTTAACTGAATAGCCTTGTATTGTTGGTATGGGGCAGCTCCATGCATAATGACTCATAAGTATCTTACGCGGACTCCAAGCATCAAGGTAGAGCTACATGTGGAGGACAGGATAGTCCAATAATTATGGAGGGAATAATGATGAATTATTACAATCAATTAAACCTGTTTTATAGCATTTGATATAGGCCTACCTTTGGCACATTGACATTGCCAAATCCAAATTAAAAAAAACATTGATTTCTTGGTCCTCAGAGTATGTCAGTGTTGATTTAGCAGTTGTTTTGGCAAAGATATGTTATTTTGAGTTTCTGAAACCTGGAGCGCTACTCAATAGGCGGCTGACAAGAAACTACGCATTTTACTGTTCTTGCCGACGTATGTGCACACTGAATTTGGGATGTGCGTCGGCCCGTGTTGAAATGCCGTCCAGTGTCAATTGGTGCATGAGTTTTTCGCTGATTCGTGCAAAACTAAACACATCTCAAAAGTTCAATGGTTGACCCTCGATTTGTTTTGATTTTTTGTTGTGCAAGCAACTGTCTTCCACGGGAGAATGGTTACTCAAAGAATTATGATTATCCAGGAAAAAATGTATAATATTTGGGGTTTTCCGTGATTATCCGGCCCAATTGGCAATATTGCGACGCTTATGATTTATTGAAAGAAATAAAATGCCAGATTTAACATCCTGCAGAATCAGGGGAACCAGGCCTTTCCAGTGATATACGACACAAATGGGTCCAATCGCATTGGAAACGCAATTTTAATAAAATAGATGTTACGTCTTGTTAACGGGGCACGTCATCATCGCGTACATTCGGGAAAAACTCCCTAACGAGACCTAACCGCGTGGCGGCGCACGGGCGTCGATTCGTAGGCAGTGTAAGAAAATATTTCTACATATATAAGAGATCAGGCTTCAAAATAAGGATGCATATGATTAAAATAATTGCCCAAAGACAAGTGCACAATATTTTGTTTTATCAGGCTATTGATTTGCAATTGTTTTTTAGTTATTTATAAACTACAAATCTGTTACAAGTAGGCCTATACAGAGCTGGCAGACACTTCCGTATTTCTTGGATTTGTTGGTGAGCTCGTATTTTTATGGCGCTACAAAATCACATTTTTACCAGAAAAAAAGCGAAGGGACAGGTGTGATTCCGCTTCGAGGCGTGAGTTGAAACAGCCAGGGTTCGGAGCAACTGCAGAACAGCCGGGACACTCTGTGCTAAATGATAGGAATTATGTACAGCGGAGCAAACAGGCACTTCCGTTTGGGTTTACTTTTTACTGTCTCGGCTACTTTGGCCTACGAGGACACCTGTATAGGTCTCACTAGCCGGTGCGGAAGCCAGGCCTACCTGCCTCCTAAAATGACATGGGGGAGCCCCCCTCCCCCCCTTCCAACCCCCATCCTTCTGACATATTTAGCCAGTACATTGGCCCATTGGGGGGAACGAGTTTACAATCCCCGATCACAGTTCACACCCCAAAAAAAGGTCATCGGTTGACTAACCAAGCACCACTGTTCAATGGATTTACAGTTGAATGCGATCAAACTACGTCATTTCCGATCGGGGATTCTAAACTTTAGCCCATTGGGGGATGAGTCCCCCAAACCCCATCCCCTGTTCGCTGAAAGTGACAGTTTTTAGCCAGTACATTGGGGGAAGACCCATTGGACTCTAAAAATAGAATTCCTTTGAGTCACTGAACCATTAGGCCCCATAAAGAAATAGTCCCCGCCCGCCCCGGTAGCTGTCTCATAACTGCTGACAGAAGCAGCTCTTTGTGGTGAAATAATAATTGAATTTTCCACCTTCTAGCCTAGATATTTGTGTATGTTTCTTCACCAGTTAGTTAATAATGAATTTTTGTAGCTTATATATTGTGAATTGTTTTAAACTCGTTTTTTGGATTCATTTGGCGCCAAAATCAAGAATGGCAAATTTACAATCTTGACACTAGAGGCGCTGATGTCGTTCCGGCACGGTAGATGCTAAATCGGATAGCCAAGCGGTACGGGAACTCCTGCACCTTGACCACGTGACCAACATCAGGGAATTCCTCTATTTCTCAAAGTTCCGGCACTGGGTCGAGTTTGGCAGAGTTACTATAGATTCATGCACTTGATTGGGAACAACAACGTTTACGAAGACGTCGCGTCACGTCACGCTACAGTAATGACCGAGTTACAATGCATCGTGACGTGACGACAGCCAACACTATGTAAACGTTGTTCCTAATCAAGTGCATGAATCTATAGAAATCACGTGAAGGCCCCCCCCCCCAATAATTGCGTCCCGAGGAAGGAAACAATGGGATTCACGTCCGACGTCGTAACTGTGGGTGCTGTGCGTCATGAGTGCAGGATCGGCCAACGTGCGGCCCATTATGGAATGCGACAAAACTCTACCGGAACCAGAATTTTCATTGGTCTGCACAAATTTTTTCAGATTCGATGGACATGATGGATATATGCATTTTGTTTACACTTTACATACAGTGTATACGTAACCATTACACTCGCTACGTTGTGTGAGTTACTACTCTCACACAAACCTTTACATTTCTGAATAGCTTGTCACTTCTAGAATACATCTGGCAAAGTTTCAGAGTCATCTAGACATACAGTCATGCATAGACTGATGCAGCACAATGCATGAGACATCCTGTATGTTAACGCAAATTTGAAAAATTTCACCTTTATGCCTTATAACTTACAAGGATGGTGAAAACTAATTTTCAAACACATCTACTCATCACCTTGAGAAAGCCAACTGACAACTATTTCAATATTTTATATAAAGATAGGTTGTCGTTGCGGCTTTTGTTTGAGTTTTTTGCCCTCAAAATTTTACCTTGAGAACATGTGCAATCCCACAGGAACCGGTCTATGTCAACATCCTGTTGCAGTGCCTGCCATGAGAAAAATCCACGGGCACCATCAGTCACTCCCGCAACCTTTTCCAGGGGCACTATTTTTTTCACTCCCGCCCGCTGGACAGCGGGCGGGCCATGCCAGGCCATGCGGGCGCGGGCGGGCCATGCCAGTTAACGGGCGCGATCATGCCCGCGCCCGTGATCACGCCTGTGCCCACAAACTTCTGCCAGGAAACGGGCGCGATCACGCCTGCGCCGCATTAGACACCCGTTGGCTTCGACCTTTTTTACATGCTTGGCACATAATTTACACCAAACAGTGTCTAGAGTCTCACCATCGTCTTTGAGTTTATACCCAATGGTTTTGTGGTCAATCGACCATCCTAACATTGTCTTTAGTTTCATCTTGAAGGATTATCAGGCCTAACAACAGGACAATGAACGAAATCGAAATGAAATGCTGCCGTTGCCAGGCGCGTGTCAAAACATGTGCTTAGTACCGCGCACTGCAGCAACCGCCAACTATAGCAAAGTGTACAGCCTGGCGTGTACCCAGCGCTAAACGGCATAATTACCGCGTTGAGTGAGGCTCTAGATTTCCGCGAAATGGAACTCTGGATACCGGGAAATGAATCACGATCGTGCTGGGAATCGGTGGGCGTTATCGTGCTGGTGTTTTTTTATGACGGGCGGCACGCGCCTCTTAAGTGTCCGGCGTGCGTTATGGATAGCGCTCGTGCGGAGTAGTTTGCGGGCGCGGGCGTGATCGCGCCGTTTCCTGGCATGGACTGCTGTTGAGCTATAAATAGCATGCGGGGCCTGCTCACCGCGTAAGTGCACAGAGAAACTGGTATTTTCCTCAAATAATCGTCAGAGTACCCCTTCACCAAGTACCTGAGAGTGAGACATTTACATTTGAACAAGTAGCAATAGGGATAGTGTAGGCCCATCTGTATTCATGGTAATCACTCGAGATTGAAGAACTAGTTTTTTGGGAGGGTACAATCCGGACCTGATAATAATTAGAATTTCAGCGATTTTAGGCATTAAACTGAGGTCGAGGATAAGGGGAACAAAGATTAGTGTTAAGGAAGGGTTGATTTTCAACAAATGTGAAGGTAAAGAAGTGTTGTAACTCTCTGCCTCCTTTCAGGTGTGCTTCGAAAACTTTTGATTAAAAAAATGGCAGAGGCCCCTATCAACTCCAACTCCATCGACCCTACACGCCATGAAGAAATCCAACACTTGCTGAGAGAGAAGTTGAACAGAGAGAAGGTGAAGTTGTGGTTGCCTCCGTACACACATGACACTACAGGATCTAGAGAAAAAGGGCAGATACCAACTGTAAGTATTGAACTCGTGTTTTGGTTCGTGAGTTGTCCAAGTTGAAGAGCCATTTTGCCCATTGGTTAATGCCACTGGCTACTACTATGCACTGGTCTGGGTTCGACTTCGATTGAGGGGACAACCCGGGATTGTATTTCTGGATGAACCTGCTATGCTTTCAGACAAGTTAAAACCAAGGTTTCTTTTATATCTTATGTCTATGCCACCCCAATCAAATAACCCGATCAAGTGAGAAACATGAGTATTCTGTACAGCTCGTGATGGACTCAACTTCTGGCCAAAGACAAGAGTCATGCATTCAACCAAATTGGTGCCTTACCATAGCAGCCTATAAGAAAATGCTGTTTCAGCCTAGCGCCTTGGAGAAGGAATAATCTGTGGAGAATGACACCTCCATAGCAGAAGAAGAAGGTTGTCAGATACCCTCATGTATCAGACATCATTTAAAGATAACTTCGTGCAGAATATTAAGCAAGTACCATTAACTCATTTTCAAGAATTTTACCCAACAGCCTCATTTTGCCAGAGTGGGTCACATGTTTCTTGTATAGCACTTAGATGAAAGAATGAATCCATGTTCAAATTTTATACCTGACAGTCGTAATTTCTGTCACATATAGGATCTGATCGATCGCTATTCAAAAGAGTCTGGTCTGACGCCACAGGTTGTTGGTGAGGAGCTTGAATCACTCAGACTCCATGCTCTGGAGAAACTCGATGCGAGGAAGAAATTTGAGGCCTCTGGTGTGGCTACTCTCAGGGTGAAACTTGCTGGAAAATTGCCCTCCAAGGTGAGATTGTTTTCGACTTTATTTTGCAGAATCAGTGCAAGGCCTCCTTAGAATTTATATTTTCCAAAAAATATTCATACAGTGCAATTAGATACCCGCCAATACAAGAGCAGGAAAAAAGTTGATGCTGCTATAATTTTTAGTTCTACATAACGGTGTGTTGAATTCAGTTGGCTAACTGACTAGAATTTTTGAAAGATCCAAGAATATTGAGTAGGGGCCTTATTTATTAGGATATACATGTCTTCAGTATTCTCTGCAGGGTCTGTGAATGGTCTGGCGGATCTACGAAATTTGACGAAATCTTTCGCGTGCGTGCGGGGGGGAAAAAAATCGAGATTTTTCTTCGAAGTTCTTTTTTAGTTACATCTCTTGACTTTTATGAACTTTTAAAGTATTTTTCATATCTTTAGAGGCGTAATCATGGAACTTATGGAAGTGGACTAGAGGTGTCCCTGGGTCAGGCGGCCCATGTGTAAGCGGCCTCCCTAAATCGTCAGACGGCCCGCTAGACCATTGAGGCTAGTGGAGAACCCTGGTCTTGAAATACAATATCAACATATCTTTTTCCTCGATCCAGCTTAGCACACAGAAGCGGACCATTACGCTTGAAGTACTGCTAGGGCTCAAAGGTCATGAACTGAAGCGGCAGGTTGCTGAGGTTTGTGGGATTGAGGCCTGTCATTTGAAGCTGATCACCTGCGGACACGTGATTGACGACGGCAAGTCATTGATTGACCAACACGTGAAGGTGGGTAATTTACATCCAGGTGGTGACAATCAATCAAGAAACTCACTCCCGTCGTGGGCCTACCAAAATGAACACATACACTGGCTTACTGCAGTGGTCGTGAGGCGTGCGAAAGGGTACGCTGTGGTGGATCAGGAAAATGGAATGCAGTTGTACATGCATGATGCCATTGTGCAGTTATCATGCATGCAAACTTGCTGAAACTTGGCATTTATACAGTATTTGTTTATATGTATCTGTCTACACAACGGCACTGTTGAAAATGAAATCTACATTGTATATTCAGTAATTTAAGTCCGATTCGAAATCTTCCTTTCCTTTCCTTCTACTCTAGATAACAGTTTACTGAATGTTCTGTGATCTGTGTTTCAGAATAATTCCCAGGTGATGGCAATTTTTTTGAGTGAAAGTGAGGCAGAGGCAAGGAGGAGAGAAGGTGAAGTCTCGCAGCTGAGTAAAACTAGAGCAGCGGCGGAGCTACTGTCTAAGAAGGAAAAAGAGCAAGGTGAGATGCTTACCATGGTTATGTAATGTTTAATGAAGCATGGAAAGAACAAACATAATAAATGGAAAATATTAAGTCTCCTTTTTAAAAAGAGGTAGGCCATTTGTAGTTACTGGTGGCCCAGGAAAGTAGAATGTAGTTATATACACAATGCCGTTTGCTGTTATAATGCATACAATTATCCAAATTTGCTATTTTTAGTTTGGTATTTAAGGATTTGTATCTTTCCACACAATAGCAATGGTGAAATTTGTGTTTAGTAGCGGGACATTATATATTGGAAATTTTCGAATTCAATTGCAATTTTCAAATTTTTAACGAATGGCGTGGGCCATGCCGTCGTTAAATATCAATTTCAACATTGCCATTGGGTAGACATACATGTACAGTGGAACCTCCCTTAGCGGACACCTCTCTATAAAGGACAACCTCTCTATCAAGGACACTAGTTTTAGTCCCAAATTGGTACTTACCATTCAATTTGACCTCTCTAATCAGGACACCTCTCTATTAAGGACAGCATTTGTCAGTCCCGATGGTGTCCTTGATAGAGAGGTTCTACTGTATATGCAAATACTAAAAGTAGCATTCTCTTTTTCTGGACCACAAGTAATTACGAACGGCATACCTCTTTACCTTAAGACAAAGAATTCTGTCATTTCAGGTGATCCGTACATGCAGATTGCAGACCAGTCGGGAAAGACTTTGAACCTGCCTGATGAAGAACGCAAAGTGAGTCAGTCAATAGGGAAGCGTGGTTCTCCACTAGGCTTTTTGTCCAGGTATCATGAATACGAATTGGCTGAAACTTGGTATTCATGGTATCTGCCTGTCGTCTACACGACGGCCTGGTCGAAATTCATATTCAGTACATAGTTACCCAATTCAAATTCTCAAATTCAGTTGCAATTTTCAAATTTTTACCAAACGACGTAGGCCCTAGTAATAGCATCCTCTCCTCATGTCTCTTGCAGGCCTTGACCATGGCTATGACGTTAAACGAGAAAGGACGTGCCTCCCTTAAGCGGAGAGAATATGGCTTGGCACTGCTTCTCTTGCTTGAAGCAGACAAGGAATTTAGGTACACTGTCTTGTCTCATTGTATTAATGTGATATTACATTTTGAATACATTAAATATGGTGCATACCACGACTAAATCAAGAGCAATGGATATTTTTTTTGTAGTCCACTTACTTTTGTTGTTTACAACCGATGATTTCAACTTTCCATCCATTTTGATTTTAGTTGCCTGCGTGGGCATACCAAAAAGAGGCCCTGCTTGATGCAAACCCTAGCGCCACAAGTTTTAAATTCAGCATTGTTTCTGGGACACCCTGTGCTGTAGAGGTGACGAGTTCTTTGTCGGCAGTACATGCTATGGGTTCTAACCTTATGTGCAATAGACACCCTGCGAAAATAAACTTCGGCCATTTTGAAACGACCCTCTTCACAATCACAGGCAACGTTTGTTTACCATGGCTTAAAGTAAAAATAAACATTGAAGTGAACTGCTTGATTACTTCAAGTTGTCTATGCCTTTCAATGTTCATGATATTTTGAATGCTTTTGGTGATGATTTGATTCAAAACATGACTTTTATGTCAATGGTAAACTTACGCTGCCTGTGAAAAGATGGCCGAAATTAATTTTCACATACAATCTATAACTCTTCCTTTGACTTTCAGGAAGTGCCGTGCCGACATCCTTGATGCTGTGGACAACTACGCCATTCTGTGTCTTGACATCGTCTGGTGCTATCTTTGTTTGAAAAATGTGAACGATCTGCCAGATGCAGCGTCGCGTCTCGACACGTGTGAAGACTGCTTTCGAAAAAGCTACGGCACCAACCTTGAGCGACTGATGACTTTAAAGGTCAGTGAAGTTTTTTTACACTGTGAGACCCAGTTGACCTCTCTTCCTGATTCCTCACTTTCACACTAGACAGACTGACAGAGCTGAGAGTTTTTTCAGTAATATCGTTTTGACTCGCGAACAAAGTCACACCACTGCAGTGTGTATGGCGATGCCATGTTTAGTGGGGAGAGTATCTAGAAACTCGTTTTTATTTCAGGGTCAATCAGGCCATGTGTTGGCACTTTACGTCAGGTTGCACCTCCTCCAGGGGGTGCTGGCCTACTATCAGCATCGTCGATCAGACGCCATCAGATATCTGGAACAGTCCGAGAGAGAACTCCGATCACTGCAGGTTGACGATGAAAAAATGACGCAAGGTAAGTCATGTTTCCTTTATCATCATTGTCGTAGAGCCCTGTTATCTTCCAAGAATGTGACACATATTGCCAATGCTTTTTCGGGCCTGAGATTCCTTTTGTTGGCAGTTGTTTATAAAGTTTGTCTCGAAATATGCAGATTATACACCTGGGATTATGCCCCCAGGTTGGGGGTTATGCATGGGGTCAGCAACCCTATCCTGTAAAACCAAGGCATGCTGCAGAAACTGAATTCCGGGTTGAAGGAACAGCATTGACCTTGACATGGCATGGAATGCAGAAAAGCAGCAGACCGAAAGAAACTTTGAGACATTCAAGGAGAATAAACTTCAAGAGTAAGGGCCTTACATGAGTGTCGGTCAGGCTGAAAGTTGCCAGGCGACGTTAAGTGGATTGGCCCCCATGTACCACGTTAGGGACCTAAGCCAGTCCCTTGGTCAGTAAGATGTAAAAAAGTAGTGGCATTAGAAACGCTCACTTGAACAAACTAGAAGAGGAGAAAAAAAAATAGCAGAAGAATCGGTCATCGCCAGTGTTGTCTTGGCATCACAAGCAGACGTGAACAGAGAAAGGCCAGCCCACATTCTTTGTAATTTTGGTTGGACGTGTGGGCATGAAAATGCCCCTGGTGTAAAGGCATTACAAAAGAGCAACCCAAGTGGATTAAACAACCCTGCATTACCAAGAATTCTGATTATTGTAAATAATGAACTCCCAGCTTGTTTAGCACTGTGTGTCTCTCTACACAGTGATAACTATACATTATTATATAAATTGTTTTCAGTGATGACGATGGGGTTCAGCCAGCAGGAAGCAAGACTTGGTCTGCGGGCGTGCCAGGGGAGTGTTGATGGTGCCATTGCTCACATTATTTCAAGACGAGAGGTTAGTTTCTTTAGCAGTATAATTTGCACCAAGGTGCTGAACTGTATTTTGATGATATGGCACCGGCTGACACCTAATAAAAGGCATAAAGGTGTTTTTAAGTGCACAATTATTTAAAGTCTCTTTTTTACCATCATGTAACTATAAAAATTGCAGACTTTTCAATCAAAAGCGGAAATTGACGAAATGAAAAATGTCCTATTTTGGCTGGAAATTGCTCCTGTGGTTTCAGAGTTTCATTTAATTTTTTAATTTTGAAATCATTGCTTAAACACTTTAAAGCAAAAGCTAATGATGAAACTGCTTTGGGGATAAGCTGAGTTGTATTTCATCCGGCTGTTGCCAGAGTGCATCATTTCCTAACCGGCTTTCTCCAATTGAATTGAAGGAAAGAAAAGAGGTGAAGAAGAAGGAGAAGGAGGAGAAAAGGTTGAGGAGGCTGCTGGGAAAAACTGCTGATGGAAAGTGGTAGGTGCTTGATTAGTCTCCGCCAACCACATGAACTATGTCATTCTGGCGGAGTTTGTTTGGTTCTATTGGTTGACATGGGTCTTGAGTTTCTCATTTGAGGCACAAAAGTACCTAAGTTGCTTAAGCAATGTACCCTGCCCAACCAACCCTAGATCCTGTGGGTGTTGAACACGGGTAGATTTGAACCAAAATGACTCAAATGTTGCTTCATGCTGATAAAGTGTTTTTCGTATCGTTTTGGTGTGGGCACTTATTTGAACTTGGGAATGTGACCAGATTGGATTTACCAATGATAGTGGGATTGCCCAACTCTAGATTATCTTAAGGTAGGCCAAACCAGCTGGTCAACTATAAAACCGGCTCCCCTGGGCTATGTAACATTACTCTTTGTGATCACACTATTTCAGCTCAGTGACAAGAGGACAGCCAAGTACCTTTGACCAGATATATATGAAAAAAACTTCTGTAACTTTTTTTTTCAGGGTGAATGGTGCACACTATAAGACATTGACGGACATGGGTTATCCCCCAGGCTCAGCCAAAGAAGCCTTGCGCCAGTCTAACAGTAACATCACAATGGCCATCCAGGTTTTGAGCGAGAATCCAGAGCTGTTGGAGCTACCTGATCCGAGGGATGAAGAAATGCAAGTTGAAATCACAGATGAGATGATTGCACAGGTGTGTATCACTGAGGTTGCTGATGAACGCATCAGGGCAGAACTTGTTTGATGCTTTCCTCTCCAGGTGCCGGTTGTTCAAAAATTCAAAAGTCACGGTTACGTTAAGGAACCTTAAAGTCGTTTTCTCTTTCAGTTAATCTCATTAAAACTTTCATGTTAAGACATAACGGCCCCGTTTAAGCTAACATGCTTTTGAACAGCTCGGCCCTGGTGTTTTAGCTGTTTGCCTCTCTGTGTAAAACTAAAGGTATGGAAGCTTAATACCAGTTCTTTCAACATATGCAATGTACACATTGCGGTGTGTTGATTTGTCGAAGGGGTGATGTTTGCAGAATAAACGAAATGTTCACATACATTTTATATCATTGGTGAATGGAAAAAATTCACCAGAATAAAATATCCTGCAAAAATCTTTTTCATAGTTTCTTGTGATGAATAGGTAGGAAGATTTGGCATTGTGCAGTAAGTTATTTAATAGGTGTCCTCTTTTGTGGAGATGTGAAATGCGGGCAGTGCCCAACGTCTGTCTGTGGCTGATGATGAGTACTGCATTCAAAGTCAAAGCAAGGTGGCTAGTAGACGTTGCGTTTGGTCAACATGCAGGATCTTCAGGCCGATGTCCTTGTTCTTGCAGATGCTATCCCTCGGATTTGATGCATCTGTGTGCAGAAGTGTGTTAAGCCAGTGCTCGGGGAACATCGAGAGGGCTGTGGATATGTTACTCAATGGTGGTGTGATTCCGTCCAGTGCTGTTGGAGAGGGAACGTCCGGATCGCTTCAAAAAGGAGCAGGTCAGTCCAGATGTCATTCCTGGCTAGGTCATCTTGATTTGGTATGACATTAACGCAAAATCTGCCTCTCAACATTCCTTGTCACCAAATCTAGGAAAGGCTCGCTGCAACTCCAGTGGTTTTTAGGACTTGAGTTGTATATTAAACCAGAACTGCTAAGGATCTCCAGCGGAAACAAGCTGTACACCGAATGAAATGATTTTCATGTAACATTTAACAAGTTCGGCCTTGCTGTCTGTGATCCATCACACCAAACATCAGACGGAGAGTAAATCCCCAGGCCTAGTATTGAGCAATCACGGACAATATATAATAATTATGTCAGTTTTAATCCACTTTCAGATTATATTACTATTAGCCTCATGAACATAATACCTTTATGAATTTTGCAAAGAAAACATATGAGAAATACATTCCTAGGCAATTATTGGAAAAAAAACCCTCTCTTAAAAAATGGCTTATCTATTTTTTATAAAAACCTTGATCTTCTCCAAAAAACATTGGTAAAAGCTTTTTGTTTTCTCTAAAGATATTTGTGAATGTCTCAGGCACCACAAAAAATACAACGATGGGAGTGGCATCAAAATATGAAGCTAATCACCTTGGCTAGGTTGTATGAATATGTGAATAACTCCATATTCTATACTGCCTTGCTACCATTTTGGAGTGAAGGGTCACAATTTCTGAAATCTTATTTCAGTGGCTAAAACTGCTGAGGAATTGCAGCAAGAACAAGAGGCCATTGATGAAATCATTCCGGATATTCCAGAGAACGAGGAAGACTATCTTGACATCAGTTTAGAGGAGGAGGCGACATTCTTGGAGGAGTTTAAGGCACTTGTTTCAATGATCAGATGAAGGCCTGGCCTGACCCGAGTCAAGATGAGGTGAAATTCTGTTATGACAAGGGCAAACCTCTTTCCTTTTTGTTGGCCTAATATTTTCACAGGTTTTGATGGATATTTAGGGCATTTGGATCTGGATCTAAATATTTGAAATGTTAATGAAAATTAATCGGAAATGTACCTTTTAGTACTGGTGCTGCCATCTGAATTTTTAGTTCTGCAGGTTCCTCATTGGAATATGACCGTGGCGTTCGTAAAAAAAGATGATTTGCTCCATTGAAAACAAAATATATTTGCGTGGTATTTGCATGAAAGTTGCTGCAGTCCAGATCTAATAGTTGTATTATTACTGGAAAATCTCTCAGCGCCTACAACGTCATTATGGAAGTAATGGAGTTACTGTTTGATAATGATGAATCCTGCCCTGTATCCCCACCCCTGACTCACCTGCTTGATGGATTGGGGATTTCTTCGACACCGGCTTCACCACTTGCACCAGCTGTGGCACCACCACTATCGGCCTCGGTGTTTCTGTCGGGGTCATCAGCAGCGGCAGCATCATCCTCATGGTTGTCCGATTCAGCCAGCCGTTCCCCCATATTTTGCACTTCAGTTAGCACGCTATCCAAAAGAGGCAACAGGTTCAAAATCTCACTATGGTTGTGTGCCACACGCAAAACATTTACTCTCAATGCTGTCATGCTCCGCACGGCGGCTGCTCTGGTGTTCGGTTGAAAGATATCCGTTGTTGTTAATGTTCTCTGTACATCTTCTACTTGTGTTCTAAACGAATGCACAAATGTGGCAATATTCAGCCGATTTTCAGGTGGCGGACATACAACGACGGTGAGAAAAATAGCAAAATACCAACTGAAAAAATAACTCTTCAACGCCATACTATGACTGATGCTGATTATGGTAGGCCTAGGATACTTATGGATGCAACGAGCGATAAGGTAGCTTCGCACGATGCACCAAATGAAAGCACGTTGTGATTTGTTGACTATAGCTCTACCAAGTAGAATCGGCGAGAAATAGCCAAGACTTGCCAAATTACACAACAACACTCCGCATTATGAACTAACGCGGTAGAATATTGACATGACGATATTAATATTGACATTAGGGATATGATATCGACAGTGTGGAAATGATATCGCCAATACATTTTTAGATACTTGTGATAGCCTTTGAGCGCCATGAATTGCAAGGGTGGAGGGGTGTTTGCAGGGGTGTTTGCAGGGGTATATGGAGTAGGGGGTCAGGGTAAGGGGGCATACATTGAATTGTAGGGGTATTTCCAGGGGGTTGGAAGGGGTGTTTGCAGGGTTCAACGGTTGTTTTCAGTCCCCTGCTCTATGGTGAGGGATATATGTGATACCAAAAATGTAAAATAAGGGTAAATACGAGCGGCTTTGCACAATCTTAATAATAGGCCCTTGATTTGTAGCTTAAAAGCCCTAGTAGGGTGCTATGCCTGTGCAGAAATATGTAGTCTTTTTCTTGTACATTACCAGTCTTCAATAAAAAGCAGCAGCATTAGGGTGAGAATAGGAAACTTTGATCTATCCCGTGCAAAAAATGGCTCTTTGAACCACTTTTTGCTTCTGAGCTAACGGAAGTCTTCTTTTAAACATTTTTCAAATATCTAGCCCAAAGGTTAGCCTCGTTTTCACAGCCTAACCCACACAAATTCAAATTTCAAATTTTGAAAAATTTTCAAATCAAGGCCAACAGTCAGGTGATCTACTTTAACATATTTCTAGGTCAACCATCAGCTCAGAAAGTAGGTCAATGTCTTCCTATTCTCACCCACTCACTACTGGCATATTGAATAAACATGGAAAATAACCCTTGTGCCTCACCTATACCAAAGGCATCGGATAACTGTCCTAGGGGTAAAGGTCCAGGGGGGTAAATGTCCAGGGGTCCTTGAGAAAAACTGTTTAAATTTCCCACAAGCCATTCTTAGATCCTCAACGTCCGAGATACAGTAGGACAGAAGTTCTGCCTGGAGATCGAAATGACCGTCTTTTAATTTTCATACGACTGGAGGAATGCTTCATGATCCTTCAGCTGCATTCTATCAGGATCGTAATAATCAAGTCCAGGGTATGGTCCCTTGTAGTCCTGGTTGGCTGGCGTGTTGAATAAAAATGGAAAATAACCCTTGCACGCCTCAACTATACCAAAGGCATCGGGTCGCTTCTTCCTAAGGATCATCGGCAAAAAATTGATTGAATCTAAGATTTCCTTTCCGAAATCGACTTCATCATAAATTTCATGCCCACAGTGATGACGGTTGGTGCATAGGCATTTTGGTGCAGGTAATCGAGAATAAAATAACTGTCGTATAAACCTTTAAAGTTACGCCAAATTGCTATCCCTGACTTATTTAACAACCACTTGCAAAAATCCTCATTGCACTTCTCTCCTCTGAACACTTGCTGTTCACACTAACCCGTTTTACAAAAGTCTTGTGAAATGTTTTTTTGAAAAACATTGAGAAAAACATTGCTTGCAAACAGAGTGAACCACAATCAGATTTGGAACTTGCTTAGCACTTACATTAAAGTTAGCTTCATAATCAAAGGATACATAGCAATCCTTCTTCTTCTAGTAATTGGCTTAGGGGGTAAAAGTCCAGAGAGTAAATGTCCAGGGGGTAGAAGTCTTGGGGGTCCCATCCGGATTACCGTTGCCTGTAACCTTGAGAAATAACTGCCTAAATTTCACTCAAGCTCTTCTTAGATCCTCAACGTCCGAGATACAGTAGAACCGAAGTAACTGTTCTGCCCTGAGATCAAAATAACAGTCTTTGTGCTTTTCATACCACTGGAAGAATGCTTCACGATCCTTCGGCTGCCTTGAACTTGTGGTGCTGATGCCTGTTTGTGGCTACTCATGTGGCAGCTGGTGTACGCTCTTGAATTTCTGCAGCTTGGCTTTGAATATTGACTACTTGTGATGTTGTCTGATTGCAGCTACTCATGCATACAACTGGTGTTTGCTCTTGAATTTCAGCAGCTTGGCTCTGAACTTGATCTAGGCCTGCTGCTGGTGCTGATGGCTGGTTACCGCTAGGCCTACTGTTGCATGAAATTGGTGGGCCATTTATTTGACCCTCTACTACAGTTTGGCTCTGAACTACTGGCAGTCCTGGTGTCTGATTACCGTTTCTTGTACACGCACATGTTGAAGGCTCTTTTGGATCCTATCTTCTACCGCTGGTTCACATGATTGAGCACTTGAGGAGTCACCATTGTTACCTCCGGTACCATCGAATTAACAAGCTTTTGGCAAAGTACTAACATCACTTAATGGTTAGAATGATAAGATATTTATTGTACACATGTAGCGAAGGAAAGTTCCGTCGACAGGTGTGGATGAAGATGACGAATGTGATAACTTAAGTGATGACGTAAAACTGAAAGAAGAAGGTGTAAGACCTAATAAACCTAATCTTAGAAACATGAAGATGACTACGAACTTTGCTTTTACTTATGATTATACTTAGAAATTCTAATACGATCTTATCACAGAAAGAATGACGAGATAAAGCTGTAGTTACCTCATTGCTAGGCTAACGGTATCCTAGAGGAAATGATTCATAGCTGTAAAGTTGACTTAATGATACTTTGTAAGAACGAATTCGAAGAGGAGGAATGAATTACATCTTGACTATCTTGACTTCACAATGTCTTTGGTAAAAAGGGGCGGATTCAAGTAGTCCAAAATACACAAACTAATTATATATTCTTACTCAATACTACATGTGCAAATAATAAAAGGTCTATAACTTTGGCAGCTAAACGTATACATGAGTCATATCCAATTCCATGCGTTGCATCAAAGCATCTGAAAGAGACTGAATATGACCAAACTTGGTAATGTCCATGCCAAAGGAAGCAAATAAGCATAAGGTTCCGGGACTATATATCCCCAGAATATACATGAAACTCAGCTGTAAATTGGTTAAATAAAATATATAAATAAAATCAGGCCATCCCAGGGCAAGATGCTCAAAATATGATAAATAAGGTGACTTAAGGTCACAGTTCTATTCTGAGCTATAGCCGCAGTTACAACCATTGTTTGTGGTTGAATTGGTGACCACATCTCCAAGAAGGAGGATGTCTGAAATGAATTTTTCCTCTACCTGAGGAAGTGGTACATAATTAGACATACCATCCACACCTTGCATTTCAAAGAGCTCGCTATCTATGTAGCTTTTCACCTGGCTAACCATAGTTCGGAATTCCTCTGTTTCCACATCCGGTATACCCTCTAGGTTTTCGTTAAGTCGACTGTTGACCACTAATAGGAAGGATGTAAACCGATCCTGATCTTCTGCCACTGGTTCACATGGTGAAGCACTTGAGGAATCACAATTGTTTGTGGTTGATCTTGTGACCACATCTCCTAGAAGGAGGATGTCTGAAATGAATTTTTCCTCTACCTGAGGAAGTGGTACATAATTAGACATACCATCCACACCTTGCATTTCAAAGAGTCCGCTATCTATGTAGCTTTTCAACTGGCCAACCATAGTTCAGAATTCCTCTGTTTCCACATCCGGTATACCCTCTAGGTTTTCGTTAAGTCGACTGTTGACCACTAATCGGATGTAAACCGATCCTGATCTTCTGCAACTGGTTCACATGGTGAAGCACTTGAGGAGTCAGCATTGTTTTTGGTTGAACTGTAGCTTTTCACCTGGCTAACCATAGTTCGGAATTCCTCAGTTTCCACATCCGGTATACCCTCTAGCTGTTTTTTGTAAGTCAACTGTTGACCACTAATCGGATGTAACCCGATCCTGATCTTCTGCCACTGGTTCACATGGTGAAGCACTTGAGGAGTCAGCTTTGTTTGTGGTTGAACTGTAGCTTTTCACCAGGCTAACCATAGTTCGGAATTCCTCAGTTTCCACATCTGGTATACCCTCTAGGTTATCGTTAAGTCGACTGTTGACCACTAATCGGATGTTACCCAGGAAGGCCTCTAATGAAAAAGACACCATGGTTTCTCAAATAGAGAAGAGGAAACATAACTCTTTGACCTGTTTGTGGCTACTCATGTGGCAGCTTGTGTGTGCTCTTGAATTTCAGCAGCTTGGCTTTGAACATTGACTACTTGTGATGTTGTCTGATTGCAGCTACTCATGCATACAACTGGTGTTTGCTCTTGAATTTCAGCAGCTTGGCTCTGAACTTGATCTAGGCCTGCTGCTGGTGCTGATAGCTGGTTACCGCTAGGCCTACTGTTGCATGAAATTGGTGGGCCATTTATTTGACCCTCTACTACAGTTTGGCTCTGAACTACTGGCTGTCCTGGTGTCTGATTACCGTTTCTTGTACACGCACTTGTTGAAGGCTCTTTTGGATCCTATCTTCTGCCACTGGTTCACATGACGGAGCACTTGAGGAGTCACCATTGTTTGTGGTTGAATTGGTGACCACATCTCCAAGAAGGAGGATGTCTGAAATGAATTTTTCCTCTACCTGAGGAAGTGGTACATGATTACATATGCGTATATATATACGCATTCTCGTAGTTTTTAAACGTCTGACGCAATCTCTCCGATTGATATTGGGAGCATGTTTTGCACCTGCACCGAATCTGGCATTTGGTGACAAACCGTATATGGTGCCGTTTGGCGTTTCTGTAATTTTGTTTAAATTTGCGGTAACTTGGACTAACACATTTGCACAAAAAAGTAGGCAACCTGTCCTTTCTGAAAATATTTTCGACTGTGTCACAATAGTTGTTGCAAAGGAGAGTATGCATCACTTTGAGATAGGGTGCCATTTGTCCATTTGGAATTATAGGTATCAAGTCACTAACTATCGACTCTTCTAACCGAAGATAACATATGATCTCTACAGTAAGATATAGTAAATTATCATAAAGCGGAACTGTTGCGCCTACATTCAGGCATGATATTAGACACTGAAATGCCTTTTTATCAAACTGTTCGAAGTTGAAATGAGAACATTTTCTATTCGTTAACATTTGAACTGCGTTATCAGTTGTCACTAAAATCTTGTGAGCTATGATGGGGGGGGGGGGGGGGGGCTCAATGGTAATATCACCATTGTCACCAAAGCTGAACACAAGCATATCTCCCATTTGTCTGGAACCTTTTTATTTTTCTCTTTAAAATTCTAAATGATCCCGCATTCCCGCCCCAGAGCCAGGAAATGTGCTTGTGATCATAATGACAAGTGCAATTCACAGTACGTAAAGAATAACATCAGTCAGACAAGTCAACGAGTCCTGTTTTGCGAGTTGTTAATTGGGGAAATATCAATCATGTCAAAGTCGTGTCTGCCGTAGCTCGAGTTACGATATTGTACGAACTTGGTCTTTACTAAAAATTGGTTTGCCAAAAAACAAGCATCTGCACGTCTTAATTTCTTAATGAGGTATCACACACTTTTTTAAAGTGAAAAAAATGCCATACATGTGGCCAAGTGTCAGCACAGCTGAATCTAGCTACATGTACGGCTGAATGTACAAGCTGAACACTTTTCCTTCCGAAACCGAGGGCAGCTTCGCCAGTTTATCTTAGTGCGCGCGAACCACAAATTGACGTTTACCGAAGCGCTCTTCTAAAGCCTCCAGCACAGGCGCATACATTAGACCATCGTAGCCAAAACCTACGATTTCTGCCTTCGCGCGCCCAACTACAGCGTGTTGTAGATGGGTAATTTACTCTGTGTCGGACATCGGGGATGAATGCACCATGGCTCGGAACATTCCATTCCAATCTTTCCATTTTAACGCGTCTCCATCAAAACTTTGAAGCTTCAGTCTTGGGAGGGACTTGCCAAAAGACGATGAATGAACAAAAGTGTTACCGAAATTATGCGAAGCATGTGGGGGTGGATGATTTGCATGAGTAGAAAAATCATTACCTACCTGGTGTGCATGCTGTGAGGAATGTTCAGAAGTTCTCAGCTGCTTTATCCAGCTTCCACACAGCTGGATCCGGGGCCTTTCGGCGCAACCATCTCTTGAATACAGTACAGCATCACTCACCGCACGACAAAGATTCATCCCGCCTTTCTCATCCGCCAACGCATCACATACCACGTCTCGATCGTGACCACCGGCTTCAACATCGTCCACATCTCGGCCATCCCTCCGTTGCTCAGGAACACCATCACCAACCGCTGCATCCCGTACTTCAGGATCACACGATCGGCCTTGATCCCGCTCCTCTTCCTTCGGGGGTTCCCGTGGCTCATCCCCAGAACTGGCCTTACTTACGCCACATTGCGAGAACACATCGCAAGTTCTATCAGAGTTGATAGCCACATCACTCAGCCAAATTTCTGCTTCGACCACGACGTCATTGACCAGTTCGTACTGATGGTCAAGTAGACTATTGATGTCCGTGGCAGTGTCCGGCTCCATCTCCACGAGATGGAGGCCGCATTTCATGGCCTCATCCCTGCTCTTGATCAACGCTGCAATCTGTTCCTTGATTATGCCTGGTCTTACGTTTCGTTTGACCAGGCGCTCTAAACTTCTAATTCCACGGCCAATATTTCCAACATGAACGTTCATTTTGGCCTTCACTTGCCTCATCGTGAAATCCTGGTCATAAAAACGATCACTAGTTCTTATCCGGTCGGAGAGACCAATGCTCTGTCGGGGGAGTCCATACATCCTTTGGCTGTTTAGTATTACGAGGATCAACGCTGATACATTCACGGAGCACGAGAGGTCATAACACTTCAGAATTTACTTCGCACTAAACTACTTCTAACTAAGTTTTCATCATTTATACTAAGCGTGGGTGTGAGTAGGAGGGGCTCGGAGAGACCAGGCCCTGTTAGGACCACCAAGAGTTTACAATCGTAAAAATATTTCTTAAGATAAAGCAGGTTACTTATTTCTGAGAACGGAAGTCATCCGCCCACACAAGATGCGGCAATGGGTCAGTCAAAGGCATTCTTTTTGATCTGCCGCCAAGCCTAGCAACACAATAACCTTGGAGTAAGCATGTCTTTCATTACTATGACAATATACAGATTTCCTCTCCATCCACGCACAATAAACTTCAGATCCTGGACCCTTCTTTAAACTGTCAGATCTAATTAGGCTCACTTTACTCGAGCGTATTCAATCGTTCTCACGGATCCCGGAAGTGGAGACTTTCCTGTTCATTTATAAAACATAAACTTTATATACCAATATTAATCAATCTAAATTCAAACTAAATCTAAAAACAATAACATAATCATCATGAAGTCCATTTCGGCAGCCACACATAGCAATCCTTCGTCTTCTAGTAATTGGCTTAGGGGGTAAAAGTCTAGGGGGTAAATGTCCAGGTGGTAAAAGTCTGGGGGGGTCCCATCCGGATTACCGTTGCCTGTAACCTTGAGAAATAACTGCCTAAATTTCACTCAAGCTCTTCTTAGATCCTCAACGTCCGAGATACAGTAGAACCGAAGTTCTACCCTGAGATCGAAATAACCGTCTTTGTGCTTTTCATATCACTGGAAGAATGCTTCACGATCCTTCGGCTGCATTGAACAAGTGGTGCTGATGCCTGTTTGTGGCTACTCATGTGGCAGCTGGTGTGTGCTCTTGAATTTCAGCAGCTTGGCTTTGAACATTGACTATTTGTGATGTTGTCTGATTGCAGCTACTCATGCATACAACTGGTGTTTGCTCTTGAATTTCAGCAGCTTGGCTCTGAACTTGATCTAGGCCTGCTGCTGGTGCTGATAGCTGGTTACCGCTAGGCCTACTGTTGCATGAAATTGGTGGGCCATTTATTTGACCCTCTACTACAGTTTGGCTCTGAACTACTGGCTGTCCTGGTGTCTGATTACCGTTTCTTGTACACGCACTTGTTGAAGGCTCTTTTGGATCCTATCTTCTGCCACTGGTTCACATGACGGAGCACTTGAGGAGTCACCATTGTTTGTGGTTGAATTGGTGACCACATCTCCAAGAAGGAGGATACATGATTACATATGCGTATATATATACGCATTCTCGTAGTTTTTAAACGTCTGACGCAATCTCTCCGATTGATATTGGGAGCATGTTTTGCACCTGCACCGAATCTGGCATTTGGTGACAAACCGTATATGGTGCCGTTTGGCGTTTCTGTAATTTTGTTTAAATTTGCGGTAACTTGGACTTACACATTTGCACAAAAAAGTAGGCAACCTGTACTTTCTGAAAATATTTTCGACTGTGTCACAATAGTTGTTGCAAAGGAGAGTATGCATCATTTTGAGATAGGGTGCCATTTGTCCATTTGGAATTATAGGTATCAAGTCACTAACTATCGACTCTTCTAACTGAAGATAACATATGATCTCTACAGTTAGATATAGTAAATTATCATAAAGCTGAACTGTTGCGCCTACATTCAGGCATGATATTAGACACTGAAATGCCTTTTTATCAAACTGTTCGAAGTTGAAATGAGAACATTTTCTATTCGTTAACATTCGAACTGCGTTATCAGTTGTCACTAAAATCTTGTGAGCTATGATGGGGGGGGGGGGGGGGGGCTCAATGGTAATATCACCATTGTCACCAAAGCTGAACACAAGCATATCTCCCATTTGTCTGGAACCTTTTTATTTTTCTCTTTAAAATTCTAAATGATCCCGCATTCCCGCCCCAGAGCCAGGAAATGTGCTTGTGATCATAATGACAAGTGCAATTCACAGTACGTAAAGAATAACATCAGTCAGACAAGTCAACGAGCCCTGTTTTGCGAGTTGTTAATTGGGGGAATATCAATCATGTCAAAGTCGTGTCTGCCGTAGCTCGAGTTACGATATTGTACGAACTTGGTCTTTACTAAAAATTGGTTTGCCAAAAAACAAGCATCTGCACGTCTTAATTTCTTAATGAGGTATCACACACTTTTTTAAAGTGAAAAAAATGCCATACATGTGGCCAAGTGTCAGCACAGCTGAATCTAGCTACATGTACGGCTGAATGTACAAGCTGAACACTTTTCCTTCCGAAACCGAGGGCAGCTTCGCCAGTTTATCTTAGTGCGCGCGAACCACAAATTGACGTTTACTGAAGCGCTCTTCTAAAGCCTCCAGCACAGGCGCATACATTAGACCATCGTAGCCAAAACCTACGATTTCTGCCTTCGCGCGCCCAACTACAGCGTGTTGTAGATGGGTAATTTACTCTGTGTCGGACATCGGGGATGAATGCACCATGGCTCGGAACATTCCATTCCAATCTTTCCATTTTAACGCGTCTCCATCAAAACTTTGAAGCTTTTTAGTTTTTAAACGTCTGACGCAATCTCTCCGATTGATATTGGGAGCATGTTTTGCACCTGCACCGAATCTGGCATTTGGTGATAAACCGTATATGGTGCCGTTTGGCGTTTCTGTAATTTTGTTTAAATTTGCGGTAACTTGGACTTACACATTTGCACAAAAAAGTAGGCAACCTGTACTTTCTGAAAATATTTTCGACTGTGTCACAATAGTTGTTGCAAAGGAGAGTATGCATCACTTTGAGATAGGGTGCCATTTGTCCATTTGGAATTATAGGTATCAAGTCACTAACTATCGACTCTTCTAACTGAAGATAACATATGATCTCTACAGTGAGATATAGTAAATTATCATAAAGCGGAACTGTTGCGCCTACATTCAGGCATGATATTAGACACTGAAATGCCTTTTTATCAAGCTGTTCGAAGTTGAAATGAGAACATTTTCTATTCGTTAACATTCGAACTGCGTTATCATTTGTCACTAAAATCTTGTGAGCTATGATGGGGGGGGGGGGGGGGGCTCAATGGTAATATCACCATTGTCACCAAAGCTGAACACAAGCATATCTCCCATTTGTCTGGAACCTTTTTATTTTTCTCTTTAAAATTCTAAATGATCCCGCATTCCCGCCCCAGAGCCAGGAAATGTGCTTGTGATCATAATGACAAGTGCAATTCACAGTACGTAAAGAATAACATCAGTCAGACAAGTCAACGAGCCCTGTTTTGCGAGTTGTTAATTGGGGGAATATCAATCATGTCAAAGTCGTGTTCGCCGTAGCTCGAGTTACGATATTGTACGAACTTGGTCTTTACTAAAAATTGGTTTGCCAAAAAATAAGCATCTGCACGTCTTAATTTCTTAATGAGGTATCACACACTTTTTTAAAGTGAAAAAAATGCCATACATGTGGCCAAGTGTCAGCACAGCTGAATCTAGCTACATGTACGGCGATTTAAACATGCAATTCCTAGTGACAGGTATGACTCAAATAATACATAGGTTGCACTGAAATATTGACTCCCTCATCCTCTTGCAAACAAGGCCTACAACACAACTTTTCCTTATGCATGGGGGGGGGGGGTCTATCGAGTGAAATGGCCTGATATTGTCAGGATGCGACCCCCACTGTGGCTCTCACTAATGAAAACTAGCCATCTGATTTAACTGAACTGACGAACGTTTTCCGTGCATAAAGGCCTCCGCACACTAAAGTGTAAATATGAACGGTTTACGGATCACTCCTCTCTTTCCTCCTTTTGATCCATGAATCTCCGATTTGCACACTAGTGTGTGGAGGCCCTAAAGCTGAAATCCAGGTCATGGCCGACTTGGTTATGGCCTTCGGCTTGAATAAACGAGTTTGCTGTATGTGCTCAATCATGTAGAGGCCAAATTTGGAGTTGGAGACATTTTAATCAATACAAATAAATGTAAGTCAACCAGGTTAAATTGGTTACGTCACTTAGGCTATACATGTAGCCTTAGTTCAACATTAGAGCTGAAGTCGGAGTGGGAGTCAGAAGGTCAGGCACTAATGATAGTATAAAAAACACTGTTGCATTATTTATACTTAGCGATCAGTCGGCTAATTCGTCAACTAATTTTTTCCAAAGTTCTTCATAAAAAAAAGCGAATAAAGAATAAAAAGGCAACAATAAAAACATGATGAAAGAGTACAAACGCGAGATATTAATGCATGCATATGTGAGAAATGGTTTTTGCTCAGCTGATACAAATTAAATCATCTTCAGTAGCCTGGCACCCCATTTCAGGACGTGAAAGTAAACTGATCCAAGTTTTTTTGCACAAAATAACATAATTAAATCGATGGTAAGTATAATCATCTACTGTATTCATCAAAAGTGCAATCTCTTGTGACATTAAATGCATACAATGGGATATTCAGAAAGTTCTGATCAATGAAATTGTAACCCTGAAACCAGGTTGTTGTAGCTGTAACATAGGCTGAAACATTTGCACAAAATTGTCGGCAACTTGCCCTTGAGTGTGTATCATTAAGAGATAGGGTGCCATTTGTCCATTACGATGAATTATGGGTATTGAACCCTGAAAATCCCCCCCCCCTGACAATTTTTGCTACCGCAGTATTGATGTCCTCATAAGCAAAATAGCTGACTTGCTGTCCTTCATTCGGCTGACCCAAAAATTCTTGCAACATCAACCACCAAAACAATTTGTCCGCAGTACACATATTGCAATGACAGAGTTTACCAGTACATTCAATTTGTATACATATCTGGCAAAGGGGACCACAGCATTTCTATGAGGTCATCACTTTTCCAACAAGAAGATCTGTTGAAAAAAAAAGGATTACACTTGCCAGAAACAGAACAATTGCCCTGCCGGGATAACAGTCACGGTAGTTGCTAAACAGACACGACAAGGAAAATCTTTAAATCTATGCATATCTTTCAAAAGAACCCCCCCCCCCCCCCCCCCCCCATCCCCTCAACATTACCATTACCTTTGATATACGTTTGATGAACCTTACTTTCTGAGTTTAGCGGAATCTTTTTGAACATATTAGTTGGTTCACCATAAATCAAGTCTGAGGGTATTTGAAAAAAAATGCAAATTACAAATGATATTTACATCGAATGCCTCGAAGCACTAGCATATCACCTTTCTCAAAAAGACTAATCTAATAACATGTGATTTTGATTGATTGCCAATGCAACTAAAATGCCTTGTTGAAAAAGTCAAAGGAAAAAATGGGAAATATCTAAATAATATGTAATGGTCAACCAACCAAATCACATTTTCAGATTGTCCTAAATCGGTGAAATTTTCCCCGAAGACCAGGCTTTGCATTTCCTTGCTTGGAAAGGCCATCATAATTTCTTCTATTCTATTTCATGTCTGCTCAGGTTTGTGATGATAAGTCAAGTGGGGTGTTGGTATGTAAATTCACTCATTTTCTTGCCGCTTACTAGAGTTGCAAGTTATAGCATTTACATGTGATGGCAATCCATCCATATACCGTAACTTGTATTTTAGTTTCACGTTAATTTCTTGTCCCTTACTAGAGTTGCAAGTTATAGCATTTGACATGTGATGGCAATCCATCCATATACCGTAACTTGTATTTCGTGCATATGCTTATGATTTGATCATATGCTGAACTCGACTTTTTATCTTAGCGTCTTCTGCGCAGGACTGGAAAATTACCAACTACCCTCGAAATATCATTCTGGCGAGGGATTCGTTTAGTCAAGAGGTGTCTCTTGAATCCCAGTTCTAATGCAGTCAGTTCTTCCTTTGTCCATCTTACCCTCTGTGTCTTTCCTCTGACAGTTGTTTTACCTTTTTTTCTAGGCATCTCCATACTATCATTTCCTGAATCAGATTCAGATGATGAGCTGCTACTGCTGGCTTTATAATTTGAATCCATGGTTGTATCATTATGTTCATCAGAGTCCGGTTCTATATTTCTTATATTTTTTCCCTTTCGAGCTGTTCGTCTTGGAAGAGAATCCGGAGAACGGTCGGGTGAATCATCAGGCGGCAATTTATTGGATTTTCTCGGTTTTCCTTGTATTCCTGTCAACTTCTTTTTCAACTTCCGCTTTTTTGGTCTTCCTTTAGCCACTGAATCATCAGCATGTTGACATTCAACGCCATCTTCACCGTCACTGTTCTTTCACTTTCGTCGTTTGTTCTTTGTCTTCTTAACCATACCATTGGAATCACTGGCATGTTCACTTTGAACAGTGCATTCACCATCCTCCTCATCCCAATCAACATCATCTTCTTCATCAAAAGCAGTCCTAGGAATATCTGAAACAAGTTTTTTCGTAACTGTTAATACGTTAAAGAAACAAATGTATCAACATTCCAAATTTGACCCCATATGACCTTGACATTGATCACAGAAAGCATAATGGTGTAAGTCTGAAGCCGTGCAAGTGCCCTGCCATTTCATATTTCCCCAGGCTCGAGTTCATCGTCCTCATAAGACATAATCCACAAAGTACTCTACAAGGAGAGGAATCATTTTCCATTCGTGTTCTGGCATGGCACTAAAGTTTGAAGAAAGTCAAACTTACTGTCTATATCAATTTCGTCCAATGACTTTCCGCTGAAGTTTCCAACCACTCCCTGGTCAATGGCAAGTAACAGTTTGGACACTTTAGCCATTTCTATAGTTGATTTGTGCAACCTCTAGGCTTCCTTGTGAATATCCACTGTGTGACCCATATGGTTGCTAAGCCATTCTACTTCAGCAAGTGTAAGACCCAGGATCTGAAAATCAGGTAATGAAATATAATGAGTTTCAAGAGTTACAATTAATTCTTACGTATGGTCAACTCTGGCATTGTTGGCACTCGGGAGCTCAACACAGTGAGTTAATTTTATAATGATTTAATGAGTCGGACATAATAAAACTCGTCAGTTTCGTAACAATTTATCAAAATAATGAAAATATCATTCTTCTTTTGTACCATGACTATAGTCCCCAGACAGCTTAAATCACATGACCACACAAACAATTTCCTGAAGCATTTTGTCCATATGAGACAAGCACCTATTTTTTCCTAAGCGGGACACAATATTATATTTGCAGAAATAAATAACCATATTTATTGTCTAGATTACTGCTGATAATATTTGCTTATCATTTTGGAGAACGGGAAAGTGGTGCTGTGATGGAACTACAACACTGACTTATCCTCTGTGATTTTGCATGGGAATTTTGTATTTGGAATTTGCTGAAACATGTTTCTGTGGCAATTTAGAAATGTTCGTGGTTTTAACGGGTGGGGAAAATCATTTTCTTTTTTTTTTAAAGTCATGCAAGTCCATTGAACAGTTTCTGATTTCCTATTGCATACAGTTTGTCCTCTTAGCCTTTCAGCAGCATCAGAATTGCACATACAAAAATATCATGAATACACTTCATTGAATTCTAAATCTATGTCTAAAATGTTACATGTACAGTACTGACTAATGAATGAGATCGTTACAAAAATTATATGGTATACTAAAAAGTACTAGTATCCAGAGAAGTACTACTACATAATACTGAACAAAGGTCAATCAGCAGTTTCCAGGCTCACAGTAGTCGCTATTGTATTGGTCCCACACCAAAAGGACTGAACATACCCGGTAGTTCTTTCTGCGAGGACATGACAAGCATTCAATTACTTCTGGTGGTATGAAACAAAGCAGTTGCGGCTCGGTACCATGCAAAGGAACATCTTACACTTTGAACACTCCCAGCTAGTATACCCTCCTGTGCACAACCTGCACCTTGCACGCTTGGTTCTGTTCAAGGGCCAGTGGTCCATTTTGTCATACCGCACATCTCGGGTGGGTGCTGGTAAATAATTAGTCTTCGTCACTGGAGGTGACTTCATGACTTCAAGGGATGGTCGACCACGGCATACCTTACCACATTTTATCAGAGCACTGGCAACCTTTGATTGAAACACCCTCATTGACATGCGGTCCTTGACCGAGACCTGCTCTATTTTGCAGTCTCTGCAGTACAAAAACAAATTCACCATTGCCATTGTCAGTGTATGATAGAAAATGTACATATACCACCGGCGACTTTTCAGCAGCCGTTTGTACAAGGTTGACATCATGTCAAGTAGATCTACCCCACCCATGTTGGTGTTGTACAGTCCTACCACCGCTGGACGATCGACTTCAATGTGCTCCTTTTTTGACCGGTCATATCTCTTCACCTTTTCCAACGGCCCTGTACCAGCGTAAGTGGATATGAGGGTGACACACTTGTTGTCATACCATCTTACTAAGCATAGCTCCCTATCCTTGTCATAGACAGTCGAGCCTGATCCACGTTTCAACTTCTCCATGGCCTTCAGTGACGTCAATGGTGCATTGTGGACACGGTTACCTTTGATTGTACCCGTATACTGTCCAATGCCGCTGTCTCTCACCAACTTTGCCATAGTAAAGTTTGAAAAGTAGTTATCTGCAAAGATTTTGAACTGGCGGTTCTTTGGTAGAGATTGACACAGCTGCATTACAACACTACCCCCAAGGCCACAACCAGGTGCTAATTCCTCATCTATTCCAGTGCCTCTGCCCTGATAAACATTGAAATCATGGCAAAACCCATAACTGCAGCGACCCCAAAGTTTGAATCCCCACTTCTTAGGCTTTTTCTCCATGTACTGTTTTATCAGTGATCGACCTTTGAAGGCAACCATAATTTCGTCTATGCTTTGGTTTTCTTCTGGACTCACTTCCTGAAAACTATCTCGCAGTGAATTCAGCCATGGTCTCAGCTTCCAAAGACGGTCTTCCTTTTCTTCATCAGTCACGTCATTGTTGTCAGTGAAATGTAAGGATTGCGCGATTTTACTGAACCGATTCCGACCCATTTCATCAGCAATTCGACTTTGTCGTAGCTCAGCCTCCCAGTAACATCTCAGAGAAGGCATTTTGATAATGCCCATGAGGAAATAAAGTCCCAAGAATGTCGTCAGTTCATTTTCAGTCAGCTGTAGGTTGTACCCAGTTTTTTGTAAAGAGTACTTGTGTAGCCGATAGGAATGACCTTTCACAGCACGTACTATATCAATTACTCACGCAAACACCTGTTATAAATGAAAACCATGATATTACTATAAATGCAGGGACAGACAGGGAGTAAATGGCTTAGATGATACAAAATGGGGAAAGATGAAAATGTACAAAATAATACAACACTGCACTAACCTGTTATAAATGAAAACCATGATATTACTATAAATGCAGGGACAGACAGGGAGTAAATGGCATAGATCTGTAGTGCCAAAGGCCTACATTCCCTGAAAGATTAACATAACAAAGCCCCATAGGCCTAGAAGGAATAACTATATTAGAATAACTAAGCCTAGACCCTTTAACCCCTTAATACATGGTAACACATTTCCCCCCAACAAGAAAATTTCTCCTGAAATTTAGTGAAATTAAGTGCAGCAGTGAAAATGAATGAAATGGATGAAGAGATGATGGACAACACCGGACAAAGACAAGCAGCATCAGTTTGGAATTCCGTTACAACCACAATTATTGTTAATATGGCTGAGAAGTTCCAACCCTGATTAAAGCACATATGACGTACATTTACGTGCTCTTATTAGCACATATTGTACCTAACAAACCAACTTCAGTCTCTATGTCTAAATCTTCTAGTGTCACTTCTGTTCAGTCTCAGCAAGTGACAGTGCCTGAGTCCTCATCATTGGCAGAGAAGGTGGATCAATTGGCCACCCAGGTGAAGTCATTGACTTACAGGCGGTTACAAAATGTTACTTGCTTCAACTGTGGGGAGAAAGGCCATTATAAAAGAAAATGTACAAAATAATACAACACTGCACTAACCTGTTATAAATGAAAACCATGATATTACTATAAATGCAGGGACAGACAGGGAGTAAATGGCATAGATCTGTAGTGCCAAAGGCCTACATTCCCTGAAAGATTAACATAACAAAGCCCCATAGGCCTAGAAGGAATAACTATATTAGAATAACTAGGCCTAGACCCTTTAACCCCTTAATACATGGTAACACTTGTTTGACTCTTCAGTAATGCCGCGAAGCATTTCATCAGTGATGAACATCCGGAAGAATTCATATGGAGTCCTACTGGCATCAGGTATAGGAAGATGTGGTCCAGGCACATAGTCAGTGTTCAAAGGTGGTACGAATGGACGACGTGTTTCAAAATCATATGATGCGTCTTTTTTCTTCTTCGTCTTCTTCGAAGTCGCGGCAAGAGTAGCCAAAGGTTCTTCATCAGATGAACTCCAGGCATCCGACTCCGAGTCAATAAGCTGTGGCTCATTGGCAATTGCTCCCTCTTCTTCCCCTGAAGATGGCCAATCGTCACCGTCAGCATCTCCATCAGAGAGCTCGTCAAATTCGAGTCGGATGCAAGGACGGCATCTAAAACATCATGGACATTGCTGGTTTTTTGCTTCGGGGGCATCTGGCTGGAAAAAAAATCATATTTTAGAAAGTACAGCATAACAATGGTGTATAAGAAGGCTATAAAACCTCAAATAATGCAAAACTAATCAGTTCAGAGGGTGATGGAGAGCACCGACATGGTTTATCAAAAAATCACCAGGTGGCCGAAAATGATCACTTTGTCCCATTGTTGCTGTTCAGCAACATTTCAACTTTAGGTTCAGCCGAGACATCAGCATGATATCATTATAAGAAAATATGTGGTGCTAGATAATCTATAACATCTTATTTTTCATATGTTGTACAAATTTTATTAGATTTTTACCTGTTTGATCGAAAATTTTGGATCCACTTATGAGGTGAAAATACTGAAATTAAGCATTCATGGAAGCTGCCATGTTGAAACGCCTCCTAAGGCAAAGTATGCAATGAGTGCTCCCATCTATCGTTTTTATTTGGAACTAGATGTCTTTCTTGGCAGCAACAATGATCAAAACTGGCAAAACTGTGGTTGGATTGGGGTGTAATGGGGGGACTTTTCCAAATGTTGCTCCAGTGCAACGTTGGGCCCTATAGAGGGCTAATATTCCAATCCCGAGTTTTGACGGAGATGTGACTTCGGTGACTTTGGCATAGTTTCTGTGTCTGTTTTATGCATTGATTGTAATCATAGATGAAAGTTGTTAGACTGCACAGTGGATTGTAATAACGTGCACAATATCCTTTACAAAAAGATAAACCCAAGCTGATTGTAGAAAATCGTATAAAAAAAATTGAAAATTACTGCTAAAACGTTCAATTCAGTTTATAGAAGAAACATCTTTAATTGAAGGTTGTAAAACATACCTGGGTTACTGTCGCAGTGTATTTTCGTAATCGTGTTGTCGATATCAGCTCTGGTCTTAGACAACCTGCAGCGATAGCAGTTTGGTTGAGAACCTGAAATATAGGAGATGCTACTTCAATATATAGCTCATTTCAGGGAATTTGTCTAAAAGGCAAAACTTGAGACAATAATGTCTTGACTTATCAAAACTTTTCAGTTATTGATCCCTCCTCATGAAATTAAGACTTGTTTGAAATTTCAGATTTGTAAGATGCCAGATACCTACCTTCCATGGTGCAAGATGATTTGTCTTGCATGGCTGTCCGAAGAAATATACATTGTTGACAACGTTGCAGGTCTCCCTGTTTCGAACAAGCAGGTCCATTGCTGTTACCCACTCTAGTTTAAGTAGGAGTGGGACCCTTCTGTTCCGTTTCCCGGGAAGCTGTACCATGTCCAGACTATGAATAAAAACGTGATGAAAAAATTAAGCTCAAATTCGTAATTTAATTTCGGCTGAAATGCAACTGCCATGCCAAAAAATTAGAGCAGGCCGGCACTAGGCCTGCTGGTATGTGAACAGTTGAGGTCAGCAAAAGGGTTGATAATCTTTCCCAAGCGATGTGAAACTTTAAAACATGATTGTTTTGGTGATTTTTTCTTACTGCATACAACTTGTTACTGCAGATAGCGAGCGCAAGATCACGGTTTTCCTCTCCATGATTTGAAAGAGCAGTTGCCAATAATTTGATATTAAAAGAATCGAAATCAACAGTCCTCAGAACAACAATCTGTATAAATTTCGTTTAAGTAGATTTCTACACCTCCGATAACCACATGTTGTCTGGGATTCTATATCCTGATGTAATCAGTGGTTTGAAATATACTCCCAATATTTCTTTCAATATTCAGCCTTTCAATATTTCAATGTAGGAGAATAAAAATCCTGTATCTCAGGATGGGGATTCATTAAGCGTAGGCTGATGTCTGTATATGGTCTAATGTATGGTCTGTTTATGGTCTGGAGTATGGTGAGTTTCGATGGATTATGGAGTGGTGATGAATGGAAAATGTCCCTTTTTTCAATCACCTTTACTTTTAGTAAATATTCTCGGCCAAATCACAGCATTTTTCAATTGCTGTGTCCATATCCTTGGTCATGTAGCAAGGTGTTTGAAGTGTCAGGTATAGTAAGGGGTTTTCCACGTCCTCTTGTACGTGACTGAGAAAGTCAGTGGTATCTCTCAAATAGGAGGGTAGGAGGTACGAGAGCCTTGATTTGGGTTTCTACAACCTGGAGATATTCTCAGCTTTCATTGCCAGTATTGCTGGAGATAATGGGTCTGTTGGAGTTTCCGGGTAAATATGGGTTATTTTTTATTCTTGATATTAGAGGAGGTCGTAAGGCATCAATCGATAAGAGCCTATACCAACATAAATGATTTCGGGAGCGTTTCACGGCCAAGATACGCTTTTTTCGTTGGCAACACGGCTAAAGATAAGGAAGTCTTTAGTTCGAAGATAAATCGCTCATGTATCGTAAATGTACTTACCTCTTCATCAGCTGTACCTCGAGAGGTGATAGAGAGTTGACAATCTCTTCGTTGGCCAGTGCATTCCACTTCGGTCTATCTACGAAGCAAGAAAAATTCATCTTGGCCACTTCTCCTCCCCTGCGCTTAGTGAATATTGTAACTAGGCAGAACAACACTTCTGACAACCTTCTCCATGAACAGGATGATTGATGGTCTTGAAGGTCCTGCACACTGGTCGCCAACTGCTGTTGCAGATAGTTCTTAAACGACAACAAGTCGCTAGTTAATGGAAGTATTTCTGTTGCATTGTACCGGCGCTCCTTTAAGCTTTGCAAAGCCTGGGTTGAAATAGACTGGGTCCATTCTGCATTGAATAGTTTTAGGAATGTTCGTGATTGCTCATCTATGTCCCGATCTTTTTTTCTGAGACCCATGCCTCTTTTTATAAGGCCACACCGTTTTAGAGAGTGTCCGAGATGTAGACCGAGTGAAGGTGTTCCAAGTAAAGGGACCCCACTCATTGTTGTATCCTCACTTACTCTACACAGTTCTTTTGTTACATTGACTGCATCATCAAAATAACATCCATCGATTATTTCAGTCAGTGAAATGTTTTTCTGTACACTATCATGAAATGCAATCAAGAAGTGTGCTAAAGTCTTTCTCACCTCAACTTTAGACCGGCATTTGGGCATCACAGGAGTATTAAATTACCTATCACTATCAGGAACTTCCTCACACTGAGACAACCAGAGCAGTGATCATAGTCTGTACAGAAATCATGCAGAAGTGAAACAGGTGCATTACCTTTGGTTATAGTGTTTGACAGTATTAATGTAACCCCTGTACTTCATTCTCCCAGTCACTTTCACTCTCTGATTCAAGTTCATCGGATGAAATATCCCCATTTGCCCCAATCTGAATTATCACTCGCTCTACGACTTCCTCCAGTAATCATCTTAGCTTCTTCTTTTTCCGCATGTACACAATAGTTTTTCCATTGCTCTGGGGTCACTTGTGTAATGGTTTCATTCGTGAGTTTTTCTACATCCTGAATTTTAAATGTTGTCTTCAAACCTGATACATAACGTTTAATTTGTGACCTTACTTGTTCGATTGGGTTGAGATCACAGTGGTAAACGTAAGACATTAAAACCGGACTCTTCTGCCATTGTATCAATCTTAAATTTCTTAAATTTATCCTTGTGTTGTTTGATGATATTGTAGAGGACGGGCTTTGTCATATTTTATTCCCAGCTGATTTTATGGTCAGTTAGCCACGTTTGCATGTTTGCCTTTGCTGTGCTTGATGTCAGGAGCTTCTCTACTTGTACACTATGATAACTCGCATTATCCATCACAATGACCGCTCTTGGTGGCAGTCTTGGAATCAGTTCCTCTTTAAACCACTTTTCAAAAAGATCCCCATTCATGTCCCCGTGGTAGTCTGCACGATTCCCACTCTTTCGAAATACTAACTCCGCACCATCAATAAATCCATCTTCATTTCCCACATGAAGAATTATTAATCGTTCTCCTTTTCCAGTTGGATCCCGTAATCCACTTGTAACTCCTTCAAGGAATGCCTGCTTTTTACACTTCACATTCGTGTCAACCCATGCTTTTGGTGGGGTCTGTCCTGCACTGCACCAGGTTTCATCCAAATAGAATATTGGTCGGCCTTCTTCTCGAAACTTTTTAATGTCCCGAAGGTATCGATGTCTCCAAACTATCAAGTCATCTCTTTCTATCAGCAAACTAACCCTCCCTCTTTTTTTGAACCGAAAGCCTATGTCAATCAATAGTCTGTGAAGAGTTGCAACTGAAACCTTTGGGAGGTCCTTATCCTTAGCAGCATCCTCATCAAGTTTTTGCTTCACTTTTCTCAGTGTTGGGGGTTCATTTCTCCTGAAAAAGTCATGCACTTTGCCTCGTACTTTGTTAAGTGTCAACTCATCATTAATCTGTTTTCGTGTCCGTGTTCCTTTGGCTGCAGGTCTCGTTTTTCCTGGTGTCCTAACTGACCTGTTTCTTTCGACTCCTTTATTTTATAAACTGAGGCAAGTGAAACATCACATGCCTTTGCCGTTTCTATGTTCACGTTTTCCACTGTCCATGTTGGATTTAGAGTTAAAAGATACTGATGAACCTTAAGAATCGGCTTTTTCTGCTTGCTTGTCAATGGGGACCCTTGATGTTTTTTAGTTGAAGGAGTTCCCTCTGCTCCGTTTACAGCTTCAACAACTGGCAGTAACAACCACAGGATACTAAAAAAAAAATATTTTTTAAAATGCAGGACCACAACCCCGGAATTGGGAGAAATAACATTTTCAAACTGCATCAATTGACTTCAGAAAGAGTTCTGTGGCACCTGTTTCCTTCAGTTCATTCAGGGAAGCCAGGGGATTCCCCACACCATAGCAACAGGCAGGAAATTCCATGCAAATCGGTTACATCTGTGTTTCCAAGGAAGTCAAATCAAAATATACAGTGACTGAGCTGACGGAAGCCTTCTTTTAAACATTTTGCAAATATCTAGCCCAAGGGTTAGCCTCGTATTCACAGCCTAACCGACAAAAATTCAAATTTCAAATTTTTAAAATTTTTAAAATTAAGGCCAACCGCCAGGTGACCTACTTTACCATATTTCTAGGTCAACCGTCAGCTCAAAAAGTAGGTCAATGTCTTCCTATTCTCACCCACTTACTACTGGTGTATTGAATAAACATGGAAAATATCCCTTATACCAAAGGCATCGGATAACTGTCCTAGGGGGTAAAGGTCCACGGGGGTAACTTTCCTAGGGGGGTAAATGTCCAGGGGGTAGAAGTCCAGGGGCCCCTTGAGAAATAACTGCCTAAATTTCCTACAAGCCCTTCTTAGATCCTCAACGTTGTAATTTTCCACTGTTTCTACCCTTCATTTGTTGATGATCGTAAATAGGGACATTTAATTATATTTCCAAAATTGTCAACTGTATTACTAGATTCAGTGCGTTACCAAATGTCAGTTGATAATGTTAATAATAAGACGGTTAATAATAACCGAGCGCGGGGTTTACTCTCAGGAGAGGGCAAGTCTACTGGCACATACTGCCGAACTAGAGCGCGAAGATCGCGCATGCCCGCCACCATGGTGGGGTCCTCACTTCCCGAGGGGAAATCGGCCTGAAAGGCCGGGCCGGATAGGGAATGTAAGTCTAGGAAGTCACACTCCATAGGCTGATGACCTCAGTCAAATACCATCGGCCGCTCGACCAGGCACGTCACTGACTGTTCCTGGAGATTCTTACACACCAGGTGTTCTGTGAGGCGCTGGATCATCTGCCTCTGAGCAGCCGTAAGGCCAGCGACAGATTGAGGTCGAGGGTCCTGAATGGCCTCCCATGGGGCGAGTCTGTGAGGACGGACGGCTCAACACCAGGGGCGTCTTCAGTATCACATGCAGGGCAAGAAGATAAGAAAAGGGCCACAGGTCCCTGCAAACATTTAAGGTGAGCGATATGGCGACATAACCCAAAGCGCGCCCCAACATTGCCATTTTTTATAGGGGAAATTACCTGCACGGGAAGGGAGAAATATGGGCAGAGCTACCATCGCTTGGTATCAGCAACTCCTTCCTCCTCCCAAAAATCTTGATCTTCCTGCTGCTTGGAAGCCAGCAAGCGAAAAAGAGCAGCCATTCAGGCCACTGGGGTATGATCAGCCTTTTGGTACGAATCCAGGAGGGCTGCACTGGTCACACCGTATTCGGTGAACACTGTCGTCAATATCGTTAAGGTGCTGGGATGGTTTGGGACATAATGTACTAGCATAAGATAGCAGGTTGTGATCAGAAAAGTTGCGGAAATGCTGAAACAGTAATCATTATGGGGATCCTAAGTCTTGACTTAAGACTGAAAGTTTTTCGCAAATTCCTGACAAAATTGTGTTACCTTGTTGGTCAGTTCCACTCTGCCGGATCCTTCGCCGTATCTATTCATGTTGGGTGGAACGGTCGCGGCATTCCGCCATTTCTTCGTATTGATCCACCCATCCTTGACCAACAGCAGGCACATCACGGACGCCACCACGACCACGGCCCCTTGCTTGTGCTCTACTCCTGCCACCAACACCAAAGCCCTGGCCCTGGACAGGGGCTGGAGAGTCTGTATCACTATCAGAATCTGATCTACTGTCATGATCACTGTCTGAAGCCCTATCTGACATGCCAGAACCAGAATGAACACTAGGTTCATAGTCCCTGAACCACCATCACTAGCATTGTCCATTTCATGGTGCGTTTGTGGACTTGCAGGGACACCCTTTTTTCTCATATTTTTAATTTGTTATGATTTGTAATATATGTACATGTATAGTGTATTGTCCCGACTGAGGGGACGGAGGGCTGGGGTGGGCGTTAAAAAGGGGTTAAAAATGGCCATAAGGGGGGTTGGCCTGTAAAAGTGGTGTTTCAAGGGCAAATGCCTTTGTGTCTGGGAGGGAGGGCAAAACACACCTGCCTCAAGAGCTAAAATGTAGGTCAAAACCTGTACAATTTAGCTCCAACCTCGCAGTTTTGGTGGGACAACCAACACTTCCAGTTTGCTATCAATTTCTTAAATCAAAATCGGATACAGCTGACAATAATCACTGCCCTTCAGACATCATGCGCAACTACAACATTATTAATGGCAGACCACTGCTTGATAAGAAAGTTGAAGCCTCTATAGGTCCTAGGACCTATAGGTTTGTGGACCTATAGGATATTTTGTTTTTGCAACACATTGCAGGATGAGTGCCAATAATCCTTATGAATTGAAGGTTTTCCTCATGGTCCTTGTTCTCTGCACTGTTCGCATTCTGCTGCAACCCAGCCAGTCTCTCGCAACGTCTGTTTTGTCCACCATAACAGACACTCGATCCGTTTAACCATTTCCCAGTGACTTTGTTGATATCCTTTGACCGCACCTTCTCCTGCTCTTTTGAAGAACGAACAGCTCCTGAATTACAAAGAGAAAAGACAGTTTCACGAGAAACATGTTCAACAGGAATGGGCAAAAGAATAGAACCGTCTTGCTGACATCAATGGCTGCTCTAGGCAATTTGGGCCAATGACCCATTTCTATGCCATGTGACATCACACGATGTCTCATGGTCAGGTTATGTGACGACAACTGACCAATCTGATGCATGGAAATTTACTTGAGAAACGAGATAGAAGTATGTACTTACTGACAATCGGGGGGGGGGGGGGGGTAAAGCTTAAAATTGTAAACGAATACCGTATCCTTGCCAAGATTTTTGGTCCCTGACTGCTTCTTTACAGCGTTGCACAGCTATGAAGGTCAAGAGTGGATTTTGGCACCCCAAATATCATTGCGGCTTCTCTCACTGATATCCCTGCATGGACCAGATCAGTGGCTGATCTCATATCTTCCTCGCTCCAGCTACCTCTATCAGCCTTCCTTGTGTACTTTCGCGGCATTTCTTTGGAAAGAAAATGGAAAAGTTAGTCAGCAATTTACAAAAACGGGGATGGGGGAAGATGGGACACACCTTGGGTAGGGTTTCATCAGGGTGGGGAAATATTCACAACTTAGGCTTAAAACTCTCCCAAAGAAATTCTAAAGGACTTTGAATGTATCTTTTGAGTAAAGAATCATACAGGACTGTGGCCCTTCCCATCATTGAGAAAAAAAATATTTCTCATGTGGGCCTGAATAATACAAATATTTGCCTAATTAGACACCATACCCGGTACTTTTCCCCATGGTAGTGACAGACAATATTTTTACAAAGTAACATAATCCTATGGCCAAATAGGCCAAAAGGCCCAGCGAATACTTCACCAAAGCACAGTTACTCTCAAATGTTTTGGGGTCTAACTGTTGACATAGTGCTTTCAATCAAGGTTAAAATGTGTATTTTCTGAGTCAAGAAATAACATTTCCAATACTCGTTGAACTGCAGGGTTCAAACCTTTTTAGCTTCTACATGTAGCTTTCTTTTATTGCTCCCTACTTGTTTGTATGATTTACCCCTACATATGTGTCAAATGTATTCCCTGCTTGTACATGTACATGTTGAATGTCATATCAAGAATTGGTATCATCTTTATAAATTCTTGATCACATGTTATGTCAAAAGTGCCTTAAAAAGTGCATGCACTAAAAATATTGAACTGTTTAATTTTAAGATGAAGAAATAAATTATATTATGATAAAGGTTTTTGTTGTTAATATTCTCTTCTCATTTTTGTATTGAGATTATACATCTAGATTGCACGCAGGTAGTGCTTTACTACCAAAACACTTGACACAGCTATCCCTCCTTCTGACCATTTCACAAGTGTCAGATCTCATGAAGAGGATATGGCCTGCTAACACTCCGATAGCTCCCTGCAAGTGCTTCACAGCCAGAACACAGGAGACAGCTTTTGCTCTATCTGACCATTCCAAATTGGTCAGATCTGGTCAAGCAATAAAGAACAATAAGGAGTAGTTTTAAAGTAGTCTTTCACAGAACGACAGCCCTGGCGAAAAAGATCTCAGATTCACCATGGTGAAGTTGAAGTTTACCATGATCACCATGGTGAATGTAGAATTTACCATGCTCACCATGCTGAAATAGTTCACCGTCCCCATTCATCATGGTGAAATGCTGTCAGTTTACCATGGGGAATTGTGGATTTACCATGGTGCAAATGAAACACATTTTCCTAACATGCCTAAGGGAGAAAACTGGAGGCAGCTTTTTGCTCTGTCTGACCATTTCTTATATGTCTGATCACATACAGAAAACAAGGTCTACTTAAAGTAGCTCGGTAGCTAAGACGAAGTGCTTCACAGCCTCTGAGACCGCTATTGTCCTATCTGACCATTCCATACAAGTGTCGGATCTCATGAAGTGATGAACAAGGACAATGCAGGAAATCTCATCAGCAGTGTTTCACAACCAGAAGCCTGGAGACAGTTATTCCTCAATCTGACTATTTCAAAAGTGTCGGGACAATACAAGGTCACACCTAGGTACCTCCCAAGTAGTGCTATACAACACATACATTTGAGACTGGTTATATGTCCTATCTGACAATTCGACAATTTTCAAAATGAAAACAAGGACGATACCAATTATTAAGAGGTACAGCTATTGCTCATTCTGACAAATTCACAAGTTTCAGATACGGAACGAGGACAATACCAAGTAGCAATAAGAACACCTGAGACAGCTATGCCCTATCTTACCTATCTGCAATATCCGATCCCGGCAAGGACACCAGCTATGAAGTTAGAATTGCCCCATCTGATCATTCCAAATGTGTCTGATCTCATAAAGAGAATAAGGTTAATAGGAAGTAGTGCTCAGAGATATGGTCGTACCCCACCAGTACCCTATCTCGGGTATGTATTGGACTCATCACACGAGAATGAATGTCGGAGGCACGTTCTTGAGTGAAAAAAGTACAGATGCTGTGAGGCAGTCTTGTGAGAGAAGAACAGAATATAAAAAGTACCCCTCAGGTAGCACGAACAAGGGTCAGATCTCATAAAGAGAAGAAGGACAATACGAAGTAGCACCCAGGTACCTCCCAAGTAGTGTGTCACAATCAAAACACTTGAGACAGCTCTTGTCCTATCTGACCATTCAAAATGTGTCTGTTTCATAAAGAAAACATAGACAATACGAAGAAATGCTCAGAGACAGGGTTGTACCCAATATCTACTAGAACTACTTGCTTTAGAGGGCCTGATATAGATTATTTTCCCATTCTGTAGAGTAAGGAATTATTAAGTCTAACGGGGACGAAAAAAATAGGTTGTGAAGAAGTCTCCATGCGCATGCCGGGCCTTTGGTCCAGAAGGCCTCATAGATCCTTTTCTGAGACATCCTGTATAGCAAGGCAAAACTGTATGTCCAACTGGTTCGAGAGATTTCGGTTGTGACGATCAGTGTCGGGCCCTTGGTTTAAAAGGCTCTATAGATCGGTTTCTGATACATCCTGTATAAGAAAGCCTATTGCAGTTTACACTAATGTGTCTGACAGCGATGTGAAAGAACTCGGTTGAGACGGTGTTTTTGCGGCATGACTTTGCAGTTCTATTCCGATACATCCTCCTGGTTGTGACAACGTCTCCATGTCGGTTGTTCCAGGTCGCCAAGCTGACAAAAACCCAAGAAAAGACTGGCGTCACGGAACAAGAAAATCTTGTTCCAGGACACGGTGACCGTACAGCGATCTTGTTCTAGGTCGCAGCGTTTGGAACAAGATCTTGTGCTATAGGAGGACGATTATACATATTTAATGTTATAGTATGTTATAGTTTGTCCAAGTAATCGAAGTTAGGTTGTGACAATGTCTTCATTGTCTTGTTCTTCTTGGTTAAAGCCTATAGGGCTTTATGGATTTCTCCAGGAGACAATCTCAATATTCCAGCAGTGTGTCCAACTAGTGTGAAAGAGATTGTGACAATGTTTTCACGTCAGGCCCTTTGCGCTTTCCATACTCTTTACCGAATACTATCGCAAAGGTATGGCCAACTGGTGCGAGAAAAATTGTTTGTGACGATGTCTCTACTTGAGGCCTTCAGTTTACGAGGCCTATATATCATTTTTCGACACATCCTGTATAGTCATGCGGATTGTATGTCTAGTGGTGCAAGACAGGTAAGTTGTGACGATGTCTTGTCTCCATGTTGGGCCTTTGAATATATATCCTTTCCTTGATCACAAGGCAAAAAGGGCAAGCTGAACGTGAGAAAGACGGGGCTTACTTGGACAGGGATTTGAAATAGATGGAGAGCAAAGGTTTATCATGACCAAGCCGAGTGACTAACGGTATTTGTGACAGGATAATCTAACCTAGTTGAAGCCAAACATTTTCGTTGTCACATGACAACCTCAGTTAGTTCGTGCTGAGATTGTCATGTCCGAGAAAGGACAACCTCAATAGTTCAAACAAAGCCATGTTTGTGACAGGATAATACACCATACAGTTGATTCAAGGCCAGACTGTTATAATGGGCGAACAACGAGAGATAGTTGAAGCCTGTTGTCATGGTCGTGACAGGACACCGTGAGTTAGTTAAAGCTTCTAGAGTGCTGTCATGCATGGTTCTGACAGGACAATGCGAGTTAGTTCGAGTCAGTGCTGTTGTCACGGTTGTGATTGGACAATATCAGTTAGTCCTTAGGCCAAGCCAGTTTTTCATGGTTGTGAGTGGACAACCTCAGTTAGTTGAATACAAGCCTATTGTTATGACTGTGATAGGACATCCTCAGCTAATTCAAGCCAAGTCTGCTGTCAGAGTTGTGATAGGACAACCTCGGTTCATCACTAGCCTATTATCATGGTTGTGATAGGATATCCTCAGTTCAATCAAGTTCAAGTACTCCGTTCAAGTTCAATCCGGAGTTCATCGGTCAGTTACCTCCCTGTGTAACGGAATCCGGGTCGGCGGAGTAGATCCAAGGCTCGAGGGTCAAGATGCTTGAAGTAGTGCAGTACAAGACTATTGTTATGTTTGTGATAGGACAACCTCAGTTAGTTCAAACCAAGCCCGTTTTCATGGTTGTGACAGGACAGTCTCAGTTAGTTCCAAGCCAAGCATGTTGTCATGGTTGTGACTGGACAACCTCAGTTCGTTCAAGCCAAGCCCGTTTTCATGGTTGTGACAGGACAGTCTCAGTTAGTTCCAAGTCAAGCCTTTGATCTTGTCATGGTTGTGACCGGACAACCTCAGTTAGTGCAATGCAAGACTATTGTTATGATTGTGACAGGACAACCTCAGTTAATTCCAAGCCGAGCCTTTGATCTTGTCATGGTTGTGACCGGACAACCTCAGTTAGTGCAATGCAAGACTATTTTTCATGGTTGTGATAGGATAACCACAGTTAATTTTAAACAAAGCCACTTTTAATAGTAAAGTTGTGACTACCTCAGTTAGTTCAGGACAAGCCCGTTTTCTTGGTTATAACAGGACGATGAATAATAGTCAGTTCAAGCCAGGACTGGTTGAGACAGGACAACTTTGGTTAGTTCAAGCCAACCCCGTTTTAAAGGAAACATATCACTCAACGCTTATGAAAATGGGGAGTTTTGAACGGCCCAGTTAAAACCTGAGGAAGGATTAAGCTTCCATTGATAAATCTTAGCAGTTTCGAGTCCCCTAAGGTAGTTGTTTATGCGAGCTGGGCATCTGGTTAACAATGCATAAAGTTGCATAACATAACCGACTCAAGTAATTTAGTTATTTTTACTACGTTCAGTTAGTCTAAACAAAGATATGTGTCGCGACAGGATCTCTTTATTTATTTTGATTGAAAAACCTGTTAGTTCAAGCCAAGCCCATTTTCATAGTTGTCACAGGCAAACCTCCGTTCAACCCAAGCGTGTTTTTATGGTTGTGACAGGAATGTTCTCATGGTAGTGATAGGATAACCACAGTTAGTTTTAAGCAAAGCCCATTTTCATGCTTCCGGTTGTGATAGAACCAGAGTTAGTTTTAAGCAAAGCCCATTTTTATGCTCCAGGTTGCGACAGAACCACAGTTAGTTTTAAGCAAAACCCATTTTCATGGTTCAGGTTGTGACAGGACAATAATCATTTGTTCAAGCTGAGCCTGTTGTCATGGCTGTGATGGGACAACCTCTTAGTTTCTACATACTGTTGTGGATTGGAGAAACATCTGTCAGAGATGTTTTCTTAACTTCTTCTGGCACATCTTATGAAAACATAGCTGCAGCCAACAGCCTTCCTATTGTAGGATTTCTCTCCTGTGACCATCGGTTTCCTAGTGAATACAGTGACAGAATGATGGTGTCTTGGTAGGATTTTTTTTAAATAAGTAAAACTGGTCTAAATTGTAAAAAAACACGAAGTTTATTTGCTGTGTACGAAGTAAGAATCATGTTAACACATATGTGACCAGTCACAGCAAAACCAGGTGCATGTCACACAGAAGATGAGCCTAAATGACACCAGGAAATAATGGAAGAAATTGATATGCTCTTACTCACAAAAGGCAGACAAGAGAGAAATGAACAAACCGTCCATCTCAACCTGCCAAGCTCAGAGCGACATGCGCCTGCATTTGCTAAATGCATTTGTTCCTTCCATTTTACCTCTGTGTAATAGTAGATTGGATATCGCCAAATTTATAGCTAACTAAAATAATCAAAATTATCACAGAAAAAAACCCCGCATGACCGCATCCATTTTCAGTTGACCATGATACCAGAAACATATCATTAACTTTTTTTGGCCTTATTAACTGTATAATCTGAAAGCGACATGGGCAATTCATCAACATATAAGCAATCGTGAACTCGTTCGTGTTGGTCAAGCTTTGCTTTACTGGCGAACCCTTTCCCGCACTGCGAACATTTGCATTGTTTTTCTCCAGTGTGAATACGCCAGTGTCGCGTGAGTTGACCCTTCTCAGTAAACCTCATCTCACACTGAGTACACGGGAATGGTTTCTCTCCAGTGTGAATACGTTCGTGTCGTTCGAGCTTTGCGTTACTTGTAAACCCTTTCTCACAATGTCCACACCTAAAAGGCTTTTCTCCAGTGTGAATACGCTCATGTTGCACAAGGACGCTCTTATAAGTAAACCCCCTCTCGCAGTGTCCACATTTGAATGGTCTCTCCTCGGTGTGAATGTGAATGAGTTGATGTTGTGTAAGATGGCGTTTACTACCAAAGGCCTTTTCACAATGGTTGCATTGAAATGGCTTCTCACCAGTGTGACCACGCTCATGTTCTGCACAACGACCCTTTGTGTTAAAGGTTCTCTCACAATGTGGACATTTGAATCGTCTATCACCTGTATGAATACTTTCATGCAGGGAAAGGCGACTCTTGTTTGGAAATGACATATCACAATAATCACAAGCGAATGGCTTTTCCCCAGTGTGAGAACGTTCGTGCTGTGTAAGATTACGTCTACCAATGAAAGCCTTGCCACAATGCGTACATTCAAATGGTGTCTCACCCGTGTGAATACGCTCATGTTCTGTACAACGACTCTTCACAGTGAAACTCTCGTCACAAAAGCCGCAACGAAATGGTTTTTCACCAGTGTGAACACGCTGATGAAGCAAAAGGTTACCTCGAACTGAAAATGTCTTTTCACAAAGTTCACAACTGAAAGGTTTTTCACCAGTGTGAGTACGCTCGTGGACTAAAAGGTGCTGCTTCTGGGTAAATCGCCTCTCACAAAGGCTGCAACCGAATGGTTTTTCACCAGTGTGAATACGTTCATGGCGCTTGAGATTCTTCTTGTCGGTGAAACACATCTCACAATATTCGCACTTGAATGGTCTTTCTCCGGTGTGAGTACGCAGGTGTACTATTAGACTTGGTTTCTGAGTAAACCTCATCTCACAATGCGCACATCCGAATGGCTTTTCTCCTGTGTGAATGCGTTCATGTCGAATAACATATTTTTTCAGCGCAAACTCTTTTCGACAATAACTGCATTTGTGTTGTTTTCTCTTTACACAGACAGATTCATGATCTTGAAGGAATCCAAAGTTTGCAAATTGTACGTCGCAAAATTTGCACGAATGAGATTCGAGGTGTTTGCCATGTTGTTTTGCAATGTCAAACTCTGCACCACCTTGCAGAAGCAATGGAGACATAACATTTTCTGAACTTTGAGAATTTGAAGACTCGTCCCAATTGAATGGATCTGCCTGTGAATAAAACAAAACTGAAGATTTGCAGATCGTTGTTGCTTGCTTGCTTTTGGAGCCCTGAGCGTTTCTGATGATGACACACACTGGGGAAGGTTCTGCAACGAGAGAACGAAGTGATTAAACACTCCATTACATGTGTGTCCAGATGTGACTTCATAACATTTAAGTAGAAGCATAGGCATTGACAAACCGTGCCGTCGCCTGGCAAGTTAAGGTTAACTTTTGAAAAAAAACCAGATAGCACCACCTGCAGCGAATCCATTCGCGGCAATCCGTACGAAGGACCTGTTCTGAAACGACAACATGCTCAATATTTTGTGAAGCCTGATTCATACTTGATGAAAGAGTTTCCAATGGTTGTACGATACATTTTACTTCACAGGTCAGATACCGAGTAGGAATACAACATACACGGCATATATCTTAAATATACTTTGAAGACAATTTGCGTCAGGTTAAACCCCTCATGTTGTTGCGGTCCTGTTGGGAGCCATTCTTACACAAAATCCACCGAATCTCCAGTGTATATTCTGTCTTATACATTATTTCCTTCATTCTTGTGTTCGAGACAGGACATTGTGTACTCACCACCAGTGGACTGACCAGCAGTCTGGCTGAGATCTAAAGCTTCAGTTTCGGGCTCATGCTGGGTTGCTGTTGGCTGAAATTGAGGACAGAATGAATGCATGAATAATATGATACATGTAACATGCGTTGGCACCATTAGGTGGTTTGGTATAGGTGCCAATATATCCAAACTTCACAACAACATGCTCAATTTAAAACAAAACAATGACATTTTGAAAGGCTGCTAAAAAGCACTTATTCAAACGAATTAATGCTACTGCAGTACTGGAGAGAAGGTTCACAGAATTGGACAATATAAAAGACTCATTTAGTCATTACTAATAACATTTTAAAAATGATTACCTGCATATGTAAATTGGGTATACATGTACAAGTAACTCCAGTCTCCTCCTCCATTTTCATCTTATCACGGTGTAACGAATCAACAACATGAATCGGAAGCTGTCCTGGCCGAGGTGCAGCAGAAAAGTTTGGTTGGCAATAAGACGGAGACCCTACGCTCTCCTCATCACCCGTACCATCTAAGCTAGCCAGCCCCGACAACCTCTGTTTTACATGCTTGGAGTCAGAAGTTGCAGTAGCTTGAGGGAATACATACATATTTGTCGGACCGTCAGAGAAGGCAGTGCTACCACTGCTACTAGAATTTAGTTCCTTTTTGACACTTTTATTGTTTTCAACCAAGTTTTCGGTTTTGATACAAACTTGTTTTGATCCCAAATCTTGTAATTCTGTACATTCATATTCATCCACTTCAAATGGAATGCTACAATCTGGGTCAGTTTGCATTTGATCTGGATAGTTGGTGGAAGATTTTTCATATTGAAATGTTGACACCATGTTATCAGACCTACTTGGTTCAAATATAACAAGATCATCACAAGGTTCTATCTGATCATAAGGTTCAGTCTTAACAGAAACACACTGTTCCATACCCCCCTCAGCAGCGAGATTTGAGTCTACGTGACCAAGATTTCTTTTCGCAGTATATCCAGCCTCTTCATTTTCTGCATCATCACATGGTTCTGTTTTGATACGACACCCTACATGTTTATCATCCATGACCTGATCAGATGAATCCACTTCTTCATTATTGACAGGCTCACATTTAACTTGAACAGGCTGACAGTCATCAATCTCTTCGGTACACTCTATACTTAGGCCAACATCATAGTCAGTTTGGATCTGGTGATGCACGGTATTCTTGTTTTTGTCCATGTTCCACGTGATCTTCTTTACGATGATCACAGATTCAGATCACCAACGAAGTTCTAGCACGAAAGACTTGATGGTCAACCTGAAAGGACAATGCACAATGCTTTAAAGTACAGTACTTCAATACAGACGGAGTATAACATGATAAGGGTCACCTTCGTAGATATCCTACAGTGTAAAACAAGAGGATCATCGAAGTTGAATAATACTTATTCAAGCCCAAACGCATTTAAGCTTAAAGGGACAATATAGGCAGCAGCTAGGCAGGCAAGATAACATTACACAAAGCCGCAAATAGGGGTGTCTCAAATCTCACAATAGGTCGAAATGATTCACGCTTGTACGAGGGATACATTTAGTGTTAAGTCTGACATGACCAAGGGATCTTACTATACTAGTCACTTGAGTTGAAGATGGCCACATTAGCCCCTCTCCTCCAGGCTATAGTCCCCCTTTAGGCCTAAGCCATGAAGATAAACAGGAAAACCCCTCGGTGTAAAAAAAAATAATATTTTGACGTCACAACACAAGGCCAGCCAAGGCCATTGTTTCGTCAACCAATCATTTTCGCAATAGGCACCTCGCCCCTTTTTTGGAAGTATTTGTGTGGATCTGTCTACACCTAGACCTACATCAATCAAAATAGAATGTTATTACCAATTAATCATCAGTCTCATCATATTCTAAATTAATAGTACCCAAACGCGATCTCCTTTCAGTTTCATTCAAAGTCAACTACCGATCAGTCTCATCATAACTATATTCTAAATACCCAAACGCATTCTCCTTTCATTCAACAGTCAACTACCGAGATGACTATCAATTGTTCTCATTTGAAATGTATCTTTTGGGAGTCGAAAATAAAGGAAAACTCGGGTCGGGACTTTTAACCGGAAGTGCATGATACTTTTATTGGCTGGTAAACCTCTTAGATTAAATCTGAATGGGCCGTGGCTTGGAACCTGAGGTCTCATTCCACAGTTTCATAAAATCCATCAGACGTGACGTCAAACCAGTGCCTGGTGTGACACACAAGGCATCATCCAGATGCATGCTCAGTGTACTGTTGGTATTCGGACAGTGTCAGCAAGTCACTGTCCACTGTGGTTACCGCAGCGCTAGCAGACGATAATATGTTAAGAGCAAGCTCTAGTGAACTCACACAACTGTTTGACATGGGGGAGCTCCCCCAAACCCCCGTCCTTCTGACATATTTAGCCAGTACATTGGGGGATGAGTCCCCCAAACCCCCTCCCCGTTCTCTGAAAGTGACAGGTTTTAGCCAGTACATTGGGGGAAGCCCCCCCCCCCATTGGACTCTAGAAATAGAATTCCTTCGAGACACTGAACCACAAGGCCCCACAAAGAAATAGTCCCCGCCCGCCCCGGTAGCTGTCTCATATCTGCCGACAGAAGCAGCTCTTTGTGGTGAAATAATGATTGAATTTTCCACCTGCTAGCCTAGATAGGCCTATTTGTGTATGTTCCTTAAATCAAATGCATCTTGTCATTAAAGGGGGACTATATATAGGCAGGAGCAGAGGGGCTAATTTGGCCATCTTCAGGTGACTAATATACACAGTGAGGGCCGTCATGTCAGATTCAGCACTAAATATATTCCTCGTACAAAGGTGAATCATTTCGACGTACTGTGAGATGTGAGAGACCCCTATTGGCGACTTTGTGTAACTTTATTTTGCCTGCCTACCTGCTGCCTATATTGTCCCTTTAAGACTCAAACAGATTGCTGCTGCAGTGTTTGACGTAGGAAGTTAACTAATCCAAGTTAATGGTAGTCGTCAAAGTAAAGACAAACTGTTCATACATGTATAGGCTATTGCAAGCGTAGGGTGTTTTCGTTTGTGGCCTACATACACTAAAAGCATAACCAGCCCCCCCTTCCGTAAACGGGGACATTCCCAGTTAGCAACCAGTTGGCATGCATTGAGTTCATAGTAAATACATATCCGCACAACAAACCGAACACTGATGACAGATACCTATTTTAACAAGACAAAACGAAAGGGACGTGCGTTATACGAAGAGGTATTCAATAGATATTATGCTTCACGTCTGTCAATAATTCATAAAAGAATTCATCAGCCAACGCGCGGCCCATATGGAATGCGACAAAACTGTACCGGAACCAGAATTGTCATGTGTCTGCACAAATCTTTTTCAGATTCGATGGACATGATGGATATATGAATTTTGTTTACACTTTACATACAGTGTATACATACGTAACCATTACACTCACTACGTTGTGTGAGTGAATAACAAACTTGAAAACTCTGGCCGATCCAACCTTAGACAACCAGGTCGCTGGTAAAGATTCAACGGCGAATAATTCCTGTTCTTTGGCGCTCGAGGAGGATTTCTTGGTAGATATTTCCACAGTCCTGAGCGTGAAGTTTAAAAGTCAAAATAAATGTTTTTTCGACTTTGTGCTCCTATTCGTAAAAGCATTTATTCCACTTTTAAACTTCACGCTCCTGTGGATATTTCTTGATGATAACTTTAACACATCGGTTAACACGTTTGTATCGGTAGCTGTCCTGAACAAATTAAGAAAAACCGTGTTTTTGTAGTCCTATGCCTAATTCAGGGCACATCTGCATAAGTTGCGAAGATTATTGCAGGTGCTGTGTTGAGTAGCACGTACACCAGATCACAAGCGACAGTATCTAAAACCACATACCACATACACCATGCCCACATACCTACATGCCAATGTTTTAATGTTTTCCAGGTGGGGCAATCCAATGACAGTTGAAGCTTTTTCTTCACAACTGTTGTTAAAGGAAAATCTGTCGCTCTTTCGACCTTAGAGGGCGCCACCGCCAGTAACTTATTTTAAAGGGGAAGTCTGTTGTTAAAGGGGAAATTTGTCGATATTTCCACCGGATGTGGTACTCTGCCAAATGGGAATATCTGTCGATATAAAAGGGGATATGGTGATATTTGAACCCCAGAGGGCGCCGCCGTCACTTCCTAGTGTTAAAGGGAAGTCTGTCGATATTTCAATCTTAGCTTCAACCGTCATTGGATTGCCCCACCTAAATTGGCATGTGGGGTATGTGGGTATGTGGTATGTGGTATGTGGTATGTGGTATGTGGTTTTAGACACTGCCGATTACAAGCACTAGGCTTATAAGTGTTCAAGTGACTTAAATCCAATATAAGACGGCAGACTGTCCGGTATGGTTACTTTCTTGCACGGCCCAGCTCGACCCTCAAGCCTTGGATCCACTCCGCCGATCCGGACTCCGTTACACCAACAGAGGTATGAGGGGAGGTAACGGGCCGATTAACTTTGATGGTTCAGAATGTGCATTTACATAACTGTCCGCTATGGTTACTTGTACAGGGTCCAATTGTTCAAAAGCACAAAAGTCACAAGTCCCTAACGGTTACGTTGAAGTGTCCTTAAGGACGTTATCTCTTTCAGTTAAAACCACTAGATTTTCACGTAAGGATTTCATGTCCCCGTTAAAGCTAACGTTGTTTTGAACAACTCAGCCCATGTATACAAACACTATAAATACAGTACGCATAACTGCACTGCGGCATTTTCGAACAGTGCCCCCTTTTAATGGTCCGTTTTTCAGAAGCTCATAGTCCCATATTTCTAAGAATGTCGTAATCTTGACACTAGAGGCGCTGATTTCGTTCCTTACAACGCCTCTGGAACTAGTCAGTTGCCACCATTTTGAAAAGCAGTACCGCGGATGTAGATCAGGAATGAATCTTTCTTATTGCTGTGAGGCTATCGCATCACCACAAAGCCCGCGATGCCCTATGCTGCGTTTGTAGTTCTCCGTACAATCATCATAAAATCCACTAGTAAGTGTCAGATTTTATCCATAAAGATCATATTTCGTTATTTATCAATAAAATAAAAACGTTTTATGAGAGAAAGTGGCACTAATTTGACCTGAATAAGATTTACAGTCTGAACTAGCAACACAGTTTATGACGTAGGATTGTCAAAACCCTGAATCTAAGGATGCAGACATCCAAGATGGCAACCTGATTCAAGGTCCGCTTTCAAAAAAAGTGCCAAAACATTTGTGGACACTTATGTTCACTAATCCATTCACTAGACACAACCAGCCATCACTAGAAACACATTGATACCCCTTGCACGACAGTTCGTTTTGCCATCGCTGAGCAATTGCCTCTACAAATTTTTATCTTGTACGAATTTAATGGATCACTTTGTGAATCACGAACGCTCCAAACTTTTCGGTAATAATGTTACGCACAAATTGCCTCAATGACATATGTATTGTGATCAACGAGCGGTGACTTATTCAATAGAATTTCCCCATACAAAGCCCCTTTTGGACTCGTTTCGGACCTTTTATACACATACACGGAACAAATACCACATTGGGTGTAACGTGTTCGGTCTTATGTATGTCTTTCTGTGTTCGTCTGAATTTTGGAATGCCATGTAAGGATATACTACACCTACTGCAAAACTTGGAATAAGCGAGCGCCGCGGGAAATCAGAATAGGCCTGGATTTTTATTTATAAATGGTCAAGGCAAATAATAAAGTAACGTCATTGCGACGTGACATTCCTATTTGAAAGGGCCTCGGTGTGTTCAGTTTCCTAGCCTAAACAATAGCTATAGTATGCATATTAACTCGTCCCATCATTTCTGAATCTTGATTCGACCGCTCAACATGTTGTTTTATCTTGTCCTGCTCTTTTTAACACTGCACCACGCTATCTATGTTAGATAAGATATTCATGCCCCAATCCTGCCAAGACCATGTTATATAAATAAAAATCCACGCCTATTTTGATGTCCCACCACGGCGCTCGCTTATTGCAAGTTCTGAGTACTTGCCGATATGTGAAGATCAAACATTTAATTCAGGACAAGGATTGTTTTACGTTCGATCATTCAACTTCTGTTTCTGGATTTGGTGTCACATCCTGGATTTTCAGCCGGGAATTCATGGTCACTAATTGCGGTCAAAGTTAAACTTTACTCGGAGTGGGAGGAATTACAGAACGATTGTTATCGGTGGAACGACTCAACTTACGCTTATCATGATCATGAACATTAGGGATGTTCACAAACACGCGGACTATGAGAGCATATTTTGGGCTTAAACCATCTGTCACGTTTTCTGTTACCAACGTGTGACCCCACATGGGCTAAAATCATGTAAGGATGACTCATGCTATTGACCTAAGACTCGGATAGTCGGACTCCATACTCCGTCTACGTTGACCACAGGTACCACCATTTCTGCTTGACTGAGTTGAATTGAAATCTTTAAACAATTGGAACTCTTTTAAAATGAAGTGAATGCCCAGGTAAAACCTGGGAGGCTGTTCTCTGGAAAACAAAGAACAGACTCCCTCCCTTGATATTGGCATTCACTTTGTTGTAAAAGAGTTTTTGTTGCTTTAGGAATTTATGCACTCGCTAAAATGGTGGTAAACCCTTGAGGCCGAGTCGTCCTGACACAATTTCAATTTTTATGTTCGATCTAAAACTGCCTGTAACATATTGCGATTTCGAAACCGAACTTTCTCAACATCTTTCAATGTTGTTGGAGAGATGACCTCAACCTCAAAACCTATCTTTATTTTTAGAACTGCTGGCAATATTGGAGGAGAAATCTACCCACAAAAAACTTGACCATGTTGTCACAAGGTAGGTTCAAACACAGGTTGAAGTCGATCATAACGTCAAAACCCATAAAATATCAAAAGCTAATCGAAGGGAGTATACCCCTATATACGGGATGTCCTCGTGAATACCGGTAGCCTATCCGTTCTATACTATTAAAGGAATTAGGCGAAACAGGAATAGGAAGTCTATTCATTTGTTCCCCGGACATTCTATCATAGGACATTTCCAACTTCTCAGCCGGTCAGTTCGCTCTCATTCAAACTCGCCTGTGAATACGGTTGAAACGGATCGTATAGAATACAAAATACGCCTTTTGTACTCTTGTCCTCACAAAGGGTGCTATTGTGAAAAACTCTAGTTTTACTGATCTAAGACTATTTCTGAATATTCAAGAAGCGGTGAAATATGCACATGGCCGTTTGAGCCTATCTATGTTTAGATTTAATTAGACAGTTGGTTGGCGACACCGATTTGTCCGACGGTCGACGACAGGCTCCAGTTTGTCCTTTTGTCTCGATTTCTCGGTAATGAAGCGGTCATAGACCGGTGACAGTAGACTAACTAAAATATTTTCTTGTTTTCATCCTGCTCTCCTGTTTCAGTCATTATCATCCTGGCTTGTCACGTGACACTTGGTGCCTTCCAATTCTCAAGGGCTCCACCTACCGGGACGCAATTGACGCCAGAAACGAATTTCACATCGGTATCGCCCCCAGTGACGTCAGAAGGTTTGTTGAACAATTGTTGGCGAAAGTCATACGATAAGATGATAATAAGATATTCAAAAACACCTAGTGATACCATAAAGGATTAAGTGTAAGGGACTCGGTACGAACGATCTGAAACTGGCAGAGTATGTTCCCCTTCTTGACACCAGTTGCTTCCTATGAACAGGTTATTGGTTTACATTACACCTTGCAACATATATTGTTGTTGAATGGAGGGGGGGGGGGGGTATTTGTCCCGAGTATACATTAAGTTTGTACTCAAGGTATAGAAATTAAATGCTCTTTCGGGTTGCGCTGTCAGAGTCGAATTTGTCTCGTCCCGACGTTAATTTCATTTGACGTAATCGACGATATAATTTTGACTCCCAAAATAGTGTAACAATAGGTACGTGAAAATTCCACCACTAATAGCCCAATCATAGAATGACAAACACACCATTTACTGACACCACGCATGAAAAGATATTCTGTTGTGTGTGTTGTCAGTAAGGGTGTGTTTTTCAGTCAATTGGGGACGAGGGTTGGGTTGGGTTGATGCTGTTTTCTGTCGAGTGGGGATGGGTCTATTGAGCTCTCATTTTCATGTGCCTATGTGACCAGGCCCAGTCTGGTGTCATCAGATACAAAATGTTTATATTTCCAGCTGAACGTTTATGTACTCGAAATCTCACCCTCCAACTCATGGAAAACCAGTATCCGCGAAAGTATGTCTGTCCTGAAGAATACGATGCGTTCAAGCAGATTTGCCAGACCAAGGGAAGGCGCTTGAATTGTGTAGTTTCCCAAGAGGAGCAAAATCAGTACGGCGCACTGTTTGGGGTCGTGTCTAGTTCAGATGGCGGGGCGGTGTGCTTCGGCCCCACGCCTCAGATGATCCCGGTTGACAGGGAAATGGTCGCAGTCATTGGCACGGTAGGTGAAGCCATGGGGTGTCAAAAGGGGGCGAGTGGCTAAAAGTGATGTCTCGCTGGCATATATTTTTTTCTTCACGTATTATTGTGCTTAAGTAAGCTTAAATTTTGAATGTTGCCGTCTATCAAAATGCAGATGCCGAGCAACTTGATATCTTATAATTTAAGAATAACTTAAATGTGTGCGATTCCGTTGGTCACAGGATTGACAATTGAAGCGGTGGGAATTTGAGTTTATTAAAGTGCCATTCAATTTTTGAGAAAAAGGATCGGTTCTGGGTCCTCTAACTTTCGATATTTCATTGAAAAAGAAAGTGGAGCCTCCGGCAGAAAATATTACTCAGGACAGTGGTTGCGACATGCACTTAACTCTTTTTTTTACTAAATTGTGACTGTGGTTGTCCCAGACTCAATTCTGCAATATAACAGGATTGTATAGTTATGGTTTAAACGGATTTGAAAAGGGCAATCTACCCGTTTATTTGCAGACCCATTGCACTACTTGCACTCCTTGCACTTTGTACATGCATTACTTGTATTTCAGTTCAAAATAAAATGCAGTGCCAGCAACGAGAATGGGGTCGATCATATAGAATCTATCTCTGTGTACGTATCCGTCGGTGATGCGGATGACAACAAACCGGTTTTCACCAACGGGAGTTACAACATAACAGTCAGGGAGTTCTCCGTCTATAGAATCAAGCTTGTTGCGACGGATGCGGATATCGGTGACAATGCTGCTGTGACGTATAAAATTGTCTCTAGACCAATTGGTAAGCGCTGTTACAACCGATTAGCTGACATCGACCGATTAAGTGAGTTGGTATGTTGTAATACAATCGAATCTAGCCCTAGCGAGTACGACTTAACGTCCTCCATGCTTACCGTACTATGAGACGACAGAAGAAGCGCGCGGTGCACGGCAACTCGTGTGTACCCCCCCCCCCCCCTTGGAAGATGAGGTCACTTTATCGGTTGATTTTGTGTCACTTATTCGGGCGGTAGTCACATAATCGGTTGTTGCAGGCGCTGTGTGTTACCTAGCCACGAATAAACAATGATGAAGGGATATTAGACCCAATCAATGCCCGCATAAGGTGAAGGCATACAGCTCTTCAAGTAAGTGACAAAAAAATGGTTTGAACAATCAGGTCAGGAAAATGATTTTCTTTGGCTCGTTGTTATGACGGCACAAAAATGTTTCTCTGCAAACAGTCGTTCCTTTTTGGCGGTATGATACTTATAGGCATTCGTCAGTCCTCGTCAATTTTGGCAACGTTTCAGTACGCACACTGTATTGTTTTTTCTTCAGTCCCAGGCATAGTCATCAATGAAATGTCGGGACTCCTCACCATCCAAGGACTCAATGCCACGGAAAGTTGGAGTGCAATCAGTCTAGATATCGAGGTAAGTCTATGCTGGAATTGCTCCCACCTTTCCAACTCACCTGAAATTGTTTTGTAAAATATATGATCTAATCAAACTCTGAAGTGTTCGGAATTGTCCTAAACTGAATAAAAATAACTGAATTTCATTGCTGAAAAACGTCCGTCCTGCTATTAGTACAACTCGATAACTTCATATCCGGCCTGAAGCCTCGTAGTAAAAAACTAACTCTAATCACTTGCCGTGCAAGTAACGAAGCGACATATCAATGACTATAAAAATATCAAAGATTCTGATATACTACTTGGCCTAATCTTGATACTTTCAGTTTAACGAAAGGGCAATATATCGGGTGGGCCACAAAAATACCCGATCGCGCTACTAACTGTCAAATCGTACAGGGACACGGAATTTACTTGTCATATAGCACACACATTATCACAGAGATCTTTGCCACATTCACTAAAACCTTTGGTCCGCAGTGTGAGAAATGCATAAATTGCAGTTCACTTACTTTCTCACGACACAGTTTCTTATTCCTATTCGCATTTTTTGTGGCCCATCCGATGTTAATACGAGACATCGGAACTTTGGTACCGGATATGACGATGTTACATTTATGCGCAAACCGTGCCACATCCGGGACCAAAGTTCCGAAGCGTCGTAAGTCAGAATCGGAAGCCAACGGTCTCAGAGGGAGCGTGTTGTACTGAAAAAATTCTATCTTCAGGCGATATCCGGGCTCGATCCCGCTTCCAATATGACAGCTGCGACCAGGGTTACCATTAATGTCGAGGACAAGAATGAACCTCCCCAGTGCCGGACAGGCGCCGCGCGGTCCGTTTACGTGAACCTAACTACTATGGATGGCGTGGCAAGTGCTCTTACCGGCAAATCCTTCCCAACAGCATTTTGTTTTGATTCAGACAGGGATGCTGAGTTTAGGACGGTGGTTTATCGATTGGAAGCTGAAGGTAACATTAAGCCACTAAGAACAAGCATGGCGCCGCAAGCGAGCCGAGAGATTTTTTAGGGGCGTAATTAGCTGAGGTGGAGGGGGGGGGGCTTGGGTGCAAATGTCCTCCCAGAACTCATCAAAATGACCATGATTTTGGGCGAAGAAGTGTAATTTTGCCCCTTAAGCCCAAGCGAAAAGGCTTGCGACCTCGCATTCTTGAAAAGACAGGCTGGCCAAGACAGGCTAGTTTATCGGGCCTCTTTGAAGAAAAGCAATAATTTCAAAAAAAAGCGACCTTAGGCCTATAGTCTAAACGACGATACCACCAGAGTATTTTTCTCGTCCCATGAGATCGCGGTTAGCTTACTTTTTCTAGCTCTTTTGACTTACAGGCGATTCAAAGTATTTTACGATGCCCGATGCAAAAACTGGAAGTCTCCGAATTGTCAGAGCTCTACCTCAGAACAGGTACATCTACAACCTCACGGTCACTGCCGGCGACACTGATTGGGATAAAGCGACACAGTTCACAGTCATCTTGGAAATTATAGGTGAGCGTATATCGTATTAAATGTCCTTTATCTATCTTTTTGTTTTTAGAACTTGGTACTGCCCAAGAAATGCGTTCTCAGACAATGCGTTATACTATATCGCGGTCAGTTACGCGAGCCATTCGGCCAATTATCCCGTGGCGCGGGCTGTTCGAGGTATAAAAATCGGATTGTGTGGGTGCTGGTATGTTGTGGGTTTGGTGTAAATGGGGTGCTGGTTTGTGAGTAAAATCTCCGGGCGTTATCTATATTTACGTCAATGGCGACAGTGGTATATTGATATTGATAGATGATATGTTACTCAGAGTCATAAAATTTCCACTTTTTTTCTGTGTAAAATGTCTCCAGTGTTGTTGTTGTTGTGCAACAGTAAACTATGATGCGGCCTTACTGGAATCCCCTACTTACTTATACTTCTAACAACAACAACACACAACTACTGCAACTACCAACTGGAAGACATTTTTTCCTGCACCTTAGAGGCATAGTCGATTAATATTCACACTAATTTATATTCATGACGTCATTCTCAATTTTCATTGGTTCTTCCAAATAAGGCTCGACGAATGAGCATCGATGATAAGTCTTCCGGCAACAAAAACACGTGCTTAGCGCAATGACAGTTCAGAAACATTTAGTACAGGGTAAACCATAATGAATGTAACAAAATGAATGTTTTGGATTGTATATTATGGTCCGTATATCATGGTCCATTGGTCCAGGGTGATGATGAGGGGGGGGGGGGGCACACCCCTCTTTACTCAAACATACCTATTAACTTCCCTTGTGTAAAACTACATCATGTCAGTTGAAAATGGATGACAGTAGAGGTAAAACCAGGCTTATTAAGGCGTTCAACGCGTTCAGTGCAACTCGTCAATAGTGATGTCACGTGACTATGCCTCTAAGGTGCAGGAAAAAATGCCTACCGTGATCATGAAAACTGGACTACAAAATGCACGATATTGTCGCAATGACTTTATTCAAAGTACTCAAACATACCTATTAACCTCACTTGTGTAAAACTACATCATGTCAGTTGATATTAATGGATGGCAGTAGAGGTAAAACCAGGCTTATTAAGGCGTTCAACGCTAAGTGCAACTCGTCAATTATAATAGTAGATTCTTCCGTCTTGAGCATGATTGCATGCTATTTCCACACCCATATCTGGGGATTACATGGAGGCTCAGGGACCTCCACACTTCTACTTCACACTCCTATTGGGCTCCAATCTGCCTTGAAGATAAAACTTGCTTGCGCCTAAATTCTCAGTGCCAAATGTGATTATGACCAGCTGGTATTCGTTCCTTCCACCAGGTCTTTCACCCGTCTGCCCGCAGTCCATCTCCCGCCGTATCGATCCTGACATTAGTTGCGTAACGTTCGGTGGTGCCTGCGAGACCCCGTACGATACCCCACTGGAATACCGGCTGGAGAAGATACCTCCATTCTTGAGTCACGGGGACAGAGCGCTGTGTCTGAATGATGAGTTCACTGTCAATGATGAGGTCAGTTTCGATACCGGAGACAATTGGATTATACCCTCACCTCATTGCAAGAAACAGTTACGTAGTAATAAAGTGTCAAACCAAACGTTTCCGAACTACCAGTGTTTTCCACGATACAGTTCGAAACTCAAGTCGTATATTGCTGCTCAACACCCTTAGAATATTATAGGATGCTGAAGTAAAGCGAAAACTACCAGGTTGCGTGAATGGTTATCTTGAGGCCAAGAAGGCCGGTTTTGCTGCCTGCAGGGCTGAGAAGAAATGTTTGGGGAATTGCAAACGCCCAGCAAAACTTGACTATGCTGGTGTAACGTTTTATCAAGCATTTCCGTGTTGAGTGTTTCTCCTCATTGTTTGAGAACGCTAGAAGATGTGGATTGACGCGCTTTTCTGCGTTCCCCCTGAAAGTTCATAATTGATGGTCTTTAAAGCTGTCTATTGTATAGAATCACTGATGGGGAAAAATACATTTTTTTCCATATGTCGTTCTGCCCGCCTCGAGTTGAGCCTTGTCATCATTCTGTATGTTTTATACTTCAATTATTCAGGGACCTCTGCAACTCTACCTCTTAAGTGAGGTCCCAGACTTGGCGACTCCTACGCGATTTGCTCTGAATCTGAACGTTACTCTGTCCCCAAGGCCCAGATTCATTGGCCTGCCCAAGAACATCACTATCCGCGATGACATAAGTGTCAAGACACCAATCCTGCGGATCTATACGGAAGTATATGCTTATCTATCCATCGGTAAGTTGAACACCTTTTGCCAGCAGGTTTCGTTGATAAGTTCGTGAAATTCTGGCGAACGTGACTTGGAAATAAGGCCAGGGTAGAAGTTTAATATGTCCTAGGATAGAATGCCCGGGAAACAAAGGATTCTATTTATGCGCTTCAATCTCTGAGCTATTGACGGTCAGGGTCTCTATAGAACCATATTGCAGAATACAATAGGGCCGGACAATTTTTCCAGGGGGGCATTTGTTACTGTTACACCGACATGCAAGTTTTGCAAACCTTACGAAGGTCTATTGTGTCGGCATGTGTTTATTCATCGACACCAATTCACAGTCGATAAAATACTTTAATTCCTTGCGAATAAGAACCGATCCTGGCCACCAGTGAGGCCTAACTTGTCCCGCCCACGACATGTGAGTAGGCGTGCTTGATTTGACTACATGAATAGGCTTCGGGAATTGACATAAAGGGGAATTCTTTATCGATGTCGTTGACTTGTGGTCAAATCCCACCATGTTAACCCTTAGTATACCATAATGGGAAAGATGGTTACACACTGTTTCAATTTTATGCTCGGCAGGGTGACGTCGGTGAAGGAATTTTGAATGCATTTTAACCTCTAAGAAAAAAGCAAGTTTTGCGGATGCCTGCAAGAAACAAGATTTGATGTGGTCATTTAATGGCAAAATGAACACTTCTACAGGGTAGCCCAAAAAAGGTAATGGCATGAGACGGCTTCAAGAAGCCTGCAGGTCCTGTTATTCATCAGGGTCCTCGACAAGGTCTTCCTCTGGCAGGTTAAAAAATTCTAGTCCCTCATCGACGTCCCCAGCAGGTTGTTCGAGATCTTCTGCCCCAACCAGTGGAACCCCACGCCCAATACCAGCAGCATGAAATGAATTTTGCACCACCTGTTCGGGTACTTCCTGCCATGCGTCTCGGACAAGGCGTGTCACTTCTAAAATTGAAATCCTTGGACAATTTCCATCCGGCGTCGTGTGTTCCTGTTTCCACAATCTCCATAGCAGCCGAAGACGGACTTTGAAGCTGTGGATGACAGAAACATCCAAGGGCTGCGCAATGGGGGTACAACCTGGTGGAATAAACTCAATAACACCGCCATTCTCAATGATGAGAAGGGCAACTTCTTCTGTAAGATGCACACGGCAGCGATCCCATATGAGAAGGAAAGGTAGATACCCGTCTTCCTGGTCGTCCTGGTCCTGATGCATGAAGGGGATGAACACCTCTCCGAGGTAATCTAACATAACATTTGCTCTCATCCACCCCGTTGGTGATTGTGCCACGACTACATCTTCAGGCAGATTGTCTTGAAGCTCTTGCCATGCGGCTGCAGTTGGACGTCTGAAGGTGATGTGCGGGGGTAATTTTCCCCCTGCCATTGTGACTGCTAAAGTGACGGTACATCCCAGCCTAGGATTGCCCCACGAAGATTTGATATCAATCTGCGTTGCCCCTGTTCGGTTGTAGGTATAACTGCCATGGTTGTCAAAAAGGGTGAAAACCTCGTCTACATTTGCCACTTGATAATCTTCATAATGTTCATGCTGTTCATGCACGCTTTCCCTAAATGCAGCTACTAGGGCGTCAGCATTATCTGGCACCTGTCGGCTGTCCTTGGTCTTCCTTCTAAGGGAGATGCTGTACCTTTTCTTAAACCCTGATAACCAGCCATTTGATGCTGTAAAGTGAGATTTCCGTGGGTAATCGTTCAATATACGGGTCTGTTCTGCAATAGCCAATCCAACCCACCACTGTTGATACAGTTCCCTCGATGCATCTTTGATGTTGTGATGTGATATCGCCATTCCCAGGGCACGCCTCTTATCGAGCCAATCAGCTAGGTCTGCCTCCATCTCTTCGTATAGGCCTAAAAGATAACAGTTCATTTTACTCTGTCAGCAAATCACTAAATTTGTTCTTTGCCACATTCCATGCAAAAATGCATCCTTCAGTTTCCCTTCACTTTAGCTGTACCCTTAATGTTCAGGGGGCTTTGCCATGGTTCCCTAGACTTACCAGTGCCACGTTCTCTCCACGCTAATTCTGAACCCTTGGCTTTTGACGATGCTCTATGATGATGAATGTCATCCTCACTCATTAACCATTTCATCATTGTAGATTTTGGCAAACGGTTTGTGATGGCAAACGCTCCCACGGTTTCATTACCGGCATGGAAGTCAGCGAGAAGCTTTACTTTTTCGCGCAGAGTGTAGCGCCTGCGTCTTCTAGGATGTTCAGCCATAGTGCAGACAGACAATCCCAGAATTACCCTCCCTTTTATTCTCATCCTGGTCCACATAACCATTTCAGCATTTCAGTAACTAACATGTCTCATTGCATCACAGAAGAAACCACAGATTGTGTCACGCAATAACTGGTGCTAGGCCTGGTCTCGCCTATATGCACATGAATGGCAAGGGCGGCTGTCGTATGCATTATGACATTGGTGGATCTGCCCAGACAAAAATGGCCGCTGGTTCTTATTCGCAAGGTATTAAAGTATTGTTACATGTTGTCACGTACATGTATTCGCTCCATCACTGATGACGTGTGCTGAGCACGCTTGCGTAAAAGGCAGCGTGAGCTTTGTTCTCTGCTGAGTGCTCCCCAGACCGCCCTGCATGAGGGTGGGGCATCGCTCGCTTTACCGATTAGGAAGGAGTGATGACCCCTAACTCATACAGTCTGCTCAGCCCTGCCCATTGACTAGCCTACCCAGCACGTTCCACTTTTAAGTAATGCAAGTACACTCTAAAGAAGCCCTAAGTGTTGTATCGTTATTTGTTCTGTCTTTCTTGACAAAGTTAATACTGAAAGAAGCATCAAACCATACGCGATCTCACGGTACGGTATTCCTAAAAAAATAGGATTACAATGTACATTTATTTCGTCGTTTGTAGTTCGAAGTATTGCTTTGCAGTCCGGGTTGTGAAACCTTGTCTCGCAATGATATTTAGATTTCTCATTCTGTTTTAAATACGTTTTGAATTTCTAACATAATTTCAAAGACGGTGTTATGTATACACTCGTATAACATTACCCCCCCCCCCCCCGCAACATAGGGCCAATGGGAATGATGACTCCGCGAAGCTTGTCTTAGTTCACGCCTGTTGTGCCACGGGCTGACCCCTGAGGAATATACTTATGGAAACGTACCGCCTGTTGCTATTGGGCTGCTTCTACACCTCTGAAGATGAGTAACTTCCGGCCGGGCAACGACTATTTCGTCCAGGCTGTTAATCCTTCCAGTCTCCCGAACCTCAACTGCATTTGACTCGGCACGATCCCTGGTTGAGGTTAAACCTGACTTCCTCGCTCGTCTCCATGGCATATCCAACATCATTTCATGGTTATGGGCCGTAGCGTTAACTACACAGAGAGAGGAAAACGGTTCTGACTTTTATGTTAGAAGAGGAGCCTGTCACAACGGATTAGGTGACATCGCACGATAAAGTTACATGACCGAATAAGTGAAAGAAGAGCTCCACTTCTAACTGTAAAACAGATGATTACGCAATTCATTTCAGGTATTCCCGATGACTTCAGGGACTTCTTTTCTCCAATTGGAAGTACAATTCGCGTCGCCCGCCCACTAACTGGCTACCCATCGGAAACTTTTACGATTAACATAGCAGTAAGTATGTGGTCTGACTCTGTCCAAGTTCCCTCGAGGTTGATAATGAACTTTAACTTTTGGTTTAGTCTACTCGACTTACCGACACAAGAAATCTGTAGGGAGGAACCAGGAACTAGATTAGTGTTTGCAAAGTGACATGCACTGCATGTGTCATTACTATCTCTACAACACCAGCACGCCTTTTGTCACTAAGTCAAACAAAACCTTCACATATCGAGTTAGTGATCAGATTCTTAGTTTTGTACAGCCGTGTCCAGAAAGCTTTAAACGGCGAAGATGCACTGCATATTGCAACATGGTTCAATGAGTTAAGAAAATCCTGGCCCCTTTTTTTAGTCATTGTCACTGGTTGTCTCGTATAAATAATGTTCTTCGCATTTGCAGGCTAGTGTTACGCCCACTTCGAAATGGAAGACAACAGCCACCGTCGTGGTTAACATTTTGAATATCAACACACCCCCATCGTGTGCATTGACAAGAGGAAACGTTGTTACATTGCGATACCATGAAGGTTCTCGTGGCAATGTCTTCATACTGGTGGGCGAATCTGAAACAGATTTTGGATTCATTGGTAGTTTCACTGGAGGAAGTGGTGATTCTGGTAGTTTCAGAGGAGGAAGTGGTGATTCTGGTAGTTTCACTGTTACTACTACCAGTGATGCCGGTAGTTTTACTGGTCAAAAGAACTTCGACAAGCGCAGCATCGGCGATAGTGTGACCATCCACAGCACCTTTGCCAAAGGTGACAGCCTGTCTTTGAAAGGGGATTGGGGCGACACGACTAGCGGCTTTTCAACGTTGCCTCCTGGAAACAGTGAAAGCACCTTCGCCAAAGGAAATATTGGTGGTGATTTCGTGAAAGGGGATCCAGCAACGGCATTTCCTGGAGATGTCGGCAGCTCCTCTGTCACATGGGATTACGGCAGTGGTTTTTCAAAAGGTGACCTGGGCAGTTGGGGAACAACAGACAGTCCCAGTTGGACCGATATGCCTTGGGAAACAGAATCATCGATACCCCCTTCGGACATGGCTTCCAGCCAAGGGCCAATTTATGATAAGCAACTGCCGACTATTATCCCACCAGACAGTGGATTATTTTTTTTAAACAAGGCCAACTGCAATGATACTGATAATACTATCGAGAATGCCATGATCGTGTATGATCTAAAGGACACGTTACCAGGCAGCGGCGGTAAGTACTTTTCCTCATTTTAGTTGCATCTGTATTTGCCCAGCTGAGAATTATGCAGTGCTAGCGTGTGTACCGAGTTCTGTTACAACCGCATATGACCCGAGCCCTCCTCGTAACCGGGTAACCAAGACTGAACCATTCAAGCAGGGGAAGCAATTCCGGCTCCACGGCTACCACCAAATCAGAGAAGGCAATACAAGTATTTGCTTCCAGGCAATGCGGAAAGAAACATATTCAACTAGTGCCAAACCCAATTGGTGCAATCGTATGAGGGACGGATGTATGGATTTTGTCGACTATCATATATGGAATATTCTAGCTCTGACAATTCCATTTCATTGAATTTCTTCAGTTCTAAGACAATCCATTTGTTCTTGAGATACAGGTTATCCTTGCCTATAACGTCTTTGGGTCCGAGGCCCAATGATACTAAATAGGAATGAATCGTGGTTCGTGAATAATCCTATGTAACCGGGCAAGACAAGGTCGAGAGGGCGGAGTTTACTACAAAGATTTCTTGAGTATTCACACCCACTCCTGGTAATACCCATTTGTGGACCTAATTAAATGCACGGTACATCTTTAGTTGTACAAGAAGGTATAGAAGACGTTATGGGCAATGATAACCTGTATTTAAGATTAGAAAAATACAACGATGCGTTGTATTGGGCCACCCGATATATTCAACCGACCAAACCTGTCGATCTCTCTCATATTCTACAATTAGAGACTTGACGAGTATGTTTCACTCACAAATCGTGTGCGGGATTCGTAGAGCAGCGAAACCTTCCGATCGTTTATATACTTTATTTCAGACTCAAAGTTCTTCTCCATCGACCCATTGGGAGTAATTGAGTTTGATACCCGAGGGCTGACCACCAACAAGTCCCTCTTTCTGGTTACCTATACAGCTGGTGACATTGAAGGCTTTCCTCGGCCATTGCGGGCGTCTGGTACAGTTGGTATTTTAATCAAAGGTAAGAGGATAACGCATCTTTTTAGATAGATTATTTTGATAACACAGAGCGAACTAAATCATAAGCCCGATGATTCCATTTGTAAGCAATGACTTGATGCATGTATTTCATTGTCGTATTAATATTCCAACCTCGCATTCCAAAATTAGTTCATCGAAAGTTAGTTTATCTTTCTGCAAAGATCATCTTAATGGGTGATTTCAAAGTCAGTTTTTAGATTTAGTTTTAAAACTAAATGGAACACTAAAACCCTTGATTAAACCAGTATTGAAATGAATTTGGTTTTAGTTTCATCCTATTTCAAAGTTGGTGTTTGTTGGTTTTAGCATTATGTCCGGTTTGAGCTAAAAACTAAGGGATGGTTTTAGTGTCAAAAACCAACACCGGGACTAAAACTAAAACTCTCCACAACACCAGAAATGAAGTCAGTTCTGGTGTTAGTTTTGACACTCAGTTTTAGCATTATCCTATTTCAAATTAGGTTTTAGTTTCACACTGAAACAAATTGGAACACCAAGGTCTGATCTTAATCCCAGCTCGGTGTTATATTTGGAAGATTTGTAGTGCATTTTGTATTACCAATAAAACTAACACCTTAGGCATTAACACCGAGTGGATTTCAAAGTTGGTGTTGGTGTTAAAAAAAAAATCATGTTGTTTGTACCATTTCAAGAAGTAGTTACTGGTATTTTGAACGCTGATGGGAATGATGATGGACGTGAAAGAAGACGAACAAATTTATATAGATCGGAAGCGGTTACAATAGGGAAACAACAGTAACAACGACAACAGCATGCATGTTTGGTTTTTCCAAGGTTTTATCTCTGCCCATCTTGGTGTTAGTTTTACCTGCAGAATAAAACCTCTTCTTAGTTTCAGCCCAGGTTTTAGGAGTTAAGACAAAACCAGGTGTTGGTGTTAAACTGAAACCTCGAATTGGTCTTATCCAGACATGGGTTTTTAGGGGTAGAAATTAAGAGTAAAACTGACACTAACACCCAACACTAAAACCAAAACCAACTTTGAAATCACCCATTGTACACATTGCATTACCCTGATGATTTCGTGTTAAGTTTCGAAAATACCATACTACCTAAACAATTAAGTCACCAGTCGTCCCTCGAGCTGTCAACACAGGTGAATTTGAGTGTTTCCGTTTTTGAGTGCTCCCCTCATTGTTTGGTGACGCTGACAGATAGATTGACACGTTGTTATGAGTTTCCCCCATCAAAATGTCATAGCCCCTCTGTTGTATGGAAACGCTGAAATGTTGGAACAACCATAGATGTTACATATATGGTGACATTTTCTTTAGATCTACCAATGAGCTGTCAACCTAATGTAAGCGTGAGGCTAACAAATGCCGAAGGATTAAATTGCCAGATCGTTAGACCCTGCCAAAGCCCATACGAGCAGCAACTCATCCAAATGTTTCTAGGATCTGCACCAATGGATGGCGCGGGGGATACTGAAAATGACGGTAGAGAAGCTTTATTTTTTTACCTAGTTCTCTTTCACCTTAATTTGAAGGCCACCTCGGATTTTGATAGAAATCTTACAGTCACCGTTTCCTCATTCATTAATCCGACATCAGCGCATTCAAAACATTTTTTAGCTAAGGACAGCTCGATTCCAAATTACACGTAAGGCCGAAGTTACATAGACCTCATTCGTTCATTTACCACGAGTCACTTTCCGGGTTTTTCTTTCATACCTCGGTGAATGCACGCCACAAGGCCGTGCTTTTACAGGGGAACGAAAGCAAAAGGGGAAAATGAGTCCTGGGAAATGAACGAATGAGGTCTATGTAACTTCGGCCTAATAAGCAGCATGAAAACTCAACTCTAATTAAATCAACTGGCTATATGCAGGCCGACTTCTCGCGCAACAGTCCAAGACGACGTTGAAACATACAAATGTTGTGTACTTCTGACGATAAGTGTAAAAGTGGGTCCTGTAAAGTCCTCTACTTTTGGACATTTGATTAAGACAAGAGAATGACATGAAGGCCTGCACATATGCATTTTACGCCGTGTGTCACCAACTTAGTCATGTTCAGCGCGGTATGGAATAAAGGCCTTTTGCGTGATTCGCGGCGTAACATGCTTATGTGGAGCTGGGCATTAACTCTCAATCACACCTCGTGGATGTATCATATATGTTAATACATATTCAAATTCGTTTAGCTGGATCCGGGGAAAGCCATATGAGCATCATCACATACCAGTTGATTGCGAATGCCTCGACCGACCAGTACCTTGACGTCTCCAATGGGGTGAATGATATAAAAATCTGCCTGAACAAGAGCGGTGATCTTGGCGAAAGTGTAAGTGTACGATTTCTGCCCCCCCCCCCCCCCCCCGTCAGACAGCTCAGGCATTGTCAGGGAGCAGCGTTCACGTTCCACTTTTCCAGGGGAAGGTGGTCATTTTGTGTTCAAAACAAGAGTGCCAAATCCCGAGAAAATCTAATCTCTTTATTTCAATCATGTAATTTGCTTAACACTCACAATTTTATATTTCACGCAAGGGCTGTAAAAGAATGCATTTATCTTTTATTTTAGATCGAAACGACATTCCACTTGGAGGCACACCACGACTCTAGATTCAACGAAAGTCAACTGATTGACGTGAACTTCGTCTTTACTCTCCGAAATGTCACACTATTCCTTGAGAAATCTTACTCCACGCTCATAGACGAAGTTGATGCCATCCCAGGAACCGAGGTTGTGTCTCTTAGTTTTATTGACTCGGCCCTTTTGACATTTGCGATTGCGAAAGAGATGGGTAAGTTGTATTGACACGAACATATTTTATACTTGATAGAGATTGATTAGTTGTGACAAAGGCAAAGCCGAATCCGGTGTAATGTTTTTGAGTGTTTCTGTTTTTGAGTGTTTCCCCTCATTGTTTAGGAACGCTCAAAAATAGATTGACGAGTTTTTCTGTGTATCCCCCCTATTGAAAAGTCATGGTCTCTCTAGCTGCCTATTGTTTGGAAACACTGAAACATGGGGAACAACCACAGATGTTACACCGGCACTCCGAGCACTTGGACAAGGTCGTACTCTTATTAACAGCTACACTACTACCCTCAGAAAATTTTGACAGGCTTCCTCACATGCGTGTAGGAGACAAAACGTGTAGAATGGTACGGTGTACACTTGACGTAGGGGTTTCAAAGCTTTTTGAGGGTAGTTGGTGTAGTTTGGACAATAGGCAGGTTTCGCGACGAAGTACGAACGACGAAGGTCTGTCGTGTCATCAAGCCATGTGCTAATTCGTTTACGCGACACTCGTAAATCATCTTCTGTACTAATTTGTACGAGGAATCGGGGAATCTTTCGAAAAAACTCGTCAATAATAAAGTACATTTACATACATGTACTTCCTACTTCGTTGTTCGTAGCTCTTCGTAAGGGTTGCGAAACCTGCCTATTATCTCCCAACTGTACAAACTCCTAAGCAATTTTTGACTGGTATTATTGTCAGATATTCTGGAGGCAACACCAGAACAAAAATGCCTAATGCAATGATTTGCCCTTGAACGAGGTTCTGAATGAATTATCCCTTATTTTGCTCTTTTATTCAAGATAACTATTTCACCATTGATGGAAATGGGACCATTGCTTTAGCTGACCAACTCGCACCAGCAGTTTACAATTTTGAAGTCGTTGTAAGTATACTTTACTTCCCTGGCAGGCTGGCGGCGGGGGGGGGGGGGGAGAGCAGCATTGTAAAACCAGAAATCAACAAACGCCCACGGATATTCTCAGGATTCGGACCTGTAGCTCATTCAGACCTCAGCCAGGTTTAACTCCAAATTATGTTTAGACTTCTTGTCTTACCCGAAGGGTGATAGTATTTTCAGAAAATGTAGATCAGTTTTAATTGAGTATAAAACTGTAGGACTGATTAAAGCTGGTCCCCCCCCCCCCCCCCACACACACACACTTTTGATGCTATGAGAGGATGCTATTCGGGTTTCTCTTTGTTGGGCAGTTGAATTTATTGTAGATCATCCATGCCGAATTCCTGTTGGACGGCAGTAGTGTCGCCAAGAGTCTATGTTACATGGCATACGATTTATTTCCAGGCGTCTGATCCGAATAGTGATACAGACAGAGCTGAGGTAGAGATCAGGGTATTGATGGCATCTCTTAACTGTACAATGAGGCAACATGTGTCAGAGTTCGACATCACAACACTTGTGAGTGAACTAGTGGCGACCCTCGTCTGCGTGGATCCCGGACTTCAGACAAGAAGAAAAACAGCTCAACTGATAGGTACAGCATGACACCAGAGTGTGAAAGCAATTCTGTACCCATTGAGAACAAGTCATGCCCTATTGTTCTATTATTGTACACGGATTCATGGCCTTTGATAAGCGTCTTATAATATATCTATTTTCCATGACTATCACAGTGACTATAGGTGTAAGGTAAAATGAGGTAATTGTATCCCCTTTTCCACCTATAACTTTGGTTACGCAAGAGGTTTCCAGGCAGATTCACTAGTCCAGTCAAGATTTGTTATTTCCTATCGTTTGACCATGACTAAACAATAAATAAATCAACAAGTCTAGAATCCCATTGGCCACTGTTGGCCTCCTGGCTTCGCGCTGTGCTTGTCTCTCTCGGTTAATTAAGGTTTTAAGCTTGACTAACGACTGCAATGGCAGTTGATGGTATGATATCGTGACCATCACTACCTTGCACTATTTTTTTTCCTTCAAAGGCGTGCGCAGTAGGGTTGTCAGCAGCCAACTCTACAGTTGTCGTCATGACTCAATTTCCCCTTTTCCTATGATTTTAGACCCCTACCTATCATTCGACATCGGAAGAGACATCACGGAAAGGACTTGGAATACAACCAGTGTTTTCTTAGACATCTTCTTCTACAAAACTCCTATCCTCGCAAGAAACAATTTCTCTACCTCCGTAAAGGTAATTAGAGGGAGGGAAGATCCCTCATCATCAGAGATATATCCGATCAGCTATTCTGTCTCAGGTGCGTACCAGACTCTGAATATCTCTTTCATACAACTCTTTTTACACAAACTCTGTTTTAGACAAACATGTCAACTATATCAAACGGTTAAGGGAAGAATCAAGATGGAAAAGTCAGACAGTGTCGGACTTTTGTCGGATAAATCAGGAAAAAAATTCAGAAACCGTTAAGAAGTCGGAAAAGCCTCCTACCAGTGGGAGTTTATTATACATTTGCGAGACAGAATAAATGGCGGAATAAACAGCTCCGACCTCGCGGTGTTTGGGGGAGCCAACAAATATCGACAGTAAGATGTCAATTTCTAATCTAAAACACCTCAAACGTAATCTTGACTGCTTTTTTACTACTTCCATATTTGGCACCAACGCAAGTGGTTCTGGTAACGTAGTCATAACCGCTGCCCGAAATCGAGGCACAGTGCTTTATACAGTGTTAACAGTGTTATTTTGAAACCAATGTGTTTTAGAATGTTAATTTTCAGAACGCTAGCGAGATGCGACCCGGAAAAGTCGATAGCATTTTTGCTCTAGTATTTATGGTCCTCGAGTGGCGATAGTCAGAAAGAGCTTGTTGGACCGACCGAAATGAGCTGTATTTTGCCGAGACAAGACCACTAATGAATATTCATAGGTTGGAGGGTCGAGGCCTATCAATTAGACGAGTGCATGTTTTTAACTCTCAAGTACATATTTGGAGAGGTATTGAAAAAATATTTGTTGTGGCAAGTCTACAGATATAAAGAAATTATTTGATGAAAAAATTAATTTCGAATTTTGCTAATTGGGTAATAGGGGGCGTGTTTTGAGTTTTTTCTGCCAGTTGGCTGAAAAGAGCGGAAATATCAAAGTCTGTCTAATTTGTCGATTATCAAAAAAATTCCGTGGTCAATCACCATTTTATTTTTCACCATTTACTTGCCCGACTGTCCGGAATAACATAATCTAAATTTCAGATTCACAACACCACGCGTTCTTTGATGCGTCGCGGTCAAACATTGACAATTTAACTGCTAAAAGGCTTAAAAAATCAATTGTGGTCTTGTCTTTGCCCCAACCTGAAGTGAAGCCGCCGCCATTTTTTTCTCCAGCTGACGTCATTGATGACGCGGTTATGTTAATTCGCCTATGGTGTGGATGCAACTATCTTGTTCGGCTGCGTCCATAACAGAAATGCTGTCCCGTGTCATGTCAATATGAACTTTAAACAATCTTCAAATGGTCAATTAACCAATTTCTGACTTACTGACGTTTTCAGTCCAGCATTTGCCCAGTGGAACCTTAACAAAGTTTGCCCATCGATTTCAGTGGAAATTCCTAAACCTGTTCTGAGGAGAGAAGAAGTTACTGACAACACTATTCACATATCGTGGAATTTTGGGGAGTCAGATTTCGAGGAGAAGTACTTTGCTCAAATAGACCACTTTATTTTGTCTTGGAAGAACCAAACTACATCAACAGTGCGGGAGACAGCTCGTGAGAACTTTGAAGAAAATAGACTAACCTTCCGAAATAATACTGTGCGGACATATATTTTGGGAAGTTTGGCTCAGAATACCACGTATTGGTTTAAACTGATTGCCGTACAAAAAGACTCGTATTATGCGGATAAAGAATCTGATCTTATGAAAGTTACCACCATTGGTATGTATGGGATCTTTTCCTTTGGACCCTTTTTCTAAAATTCCTTTGAGAAAGTGCAAGATCAACTGGAAATATCATTGACATGATCAAAACGTTACTTAGTATTCTACTTCTTCATTGGCTTGTAATTCAATTATATTTTTGCTTTTTATCAAACAATCCTAAATCATCTAGTCTGGTGGGATGATTTCAGTTAGCCTACCCCATGTTTGGTCTTTTGGTGGGGTCTTTATTTAATTTACAGCCTGTCATGCCTGTGTTATGAATCCAGATATATCATTTGTTTGATTATCCGAAGATTTGGTAAAATCAAGAAATTTGTACATTCCAGCACAACTAATCTACGAGATTCGCCTGACATTCCCCCTGACGTTCCAAGCCGACCTCCTCGATAGGAATAGTGCAATGTTTAAGACGTACTCAGCGGATTTGATAACTGATGTTAGTGCCATTTATTAGGATTCGATAAACAAAGAACGCCTTGTAAACTTGTAAACATCAAGTGGAAAAGCGCCAATTCAGTTTAAAATTTTCAAACCAATGACGCGATTTAATTCTATTTTATTCCCATGTCTTTAAGTAATTTCCTTTGATTTCGCACAGATTGAGAGGTCTCTGAAGGCTATCAGCGGCACCAACGAGGGGTTGGGACTCCAAGGAGGTGAATTTGATATAACGAGATTTCAGAGCGATCAAACGGATTCCACATATGTTCGAAGCTATGTTAATTACTTTGCGTAGGTCTTCTTTTTTTTTCTTTTCTTTCGCAAGACGTTGATTTGCGGCCTTTTGATTTAGGCAACTAACCTGCATGCTGAACAGTCTCCAATAGGCGGCGCTGTAATACATTGAATACTAATACTGTAATACTACCAACAGTGACACGGACAAACGGAGCATGCAGCTCTGCGCAATGATCAACAATGACGTCATATCTCCGTTTTTGATCCACAGATTTAATATTTTAACATATTCATATTTCAACAAAACCAGTCAGGGTAATTAATAGGATGGAAGCGATTTTAATGTATTCATATTTCAACAAACCAGTCAAGGTAGTTACGAGGCTGAAAGCTGACCACATAGCGATTTTAATACATTTTTATTTCAACAAAACCAATCAATGTAGTTACGAGGATGAAAGTTAGCGATTTTAATCTATACATATTTCCACAAAACCAATGCATGTAGTTACGAGGCTGAAAGCTGGCCACAAAGCGATCTTAATATATTCATATTTTAACAAACCAATCAAGATAGTTACGAGGCCGAAAGCTGACACTAGTAGGAGGCTTTTTACTTCTTAACGGTTTCTCTAACTTTTTCCTGATTTATCCGACAAAAGTCCGACATTGTTCGCCTTTTTCCTGAAAGGTCGGATATCTAAAAAACCTGCGAAAAATATCAGGGCTTCCAAAACAGGGCAATAAAGATCAAAATCCTATGTTAAATGGGGTTAATGGGGTGTGAGCCAAACACTCAGAGTGACCCCAAGTGTAACGTCGGACAAGGTCGGACTTTTGTCGGATAAATCAGTTAAAGAAACAGTTAATAAGTTGGAAAAAGCCTCCTACTAGTTTGACCAGACGGCGATTTTAACATTTTCATATTTCAACAAAACCATTTCAGATAGAAAAAACGGCCAACTCTTATATTTTTTAATGCAAAATGTGCCATAACATGCCATATACTGTACACCTTTGACGAGGTATTTTGGTTTCAGTATTGGAAGCCTTGTGGCATCTGTCAACGTAATTATGAATGGAGCGAACCCGGAGAGGCAGTTTGCCTCTGCTAACACAGTCAACTCCTTCGTCCAGTATGTCCAGCAGTCAGGAAAGCTTGGGGATTATGATGTAACTGGAATTCTTGCGACAGCAAAAGGAGGTGCATTTTACATGCTTGTTCTTGGTGTTTCCGCCTTTGGGCTTTCATTGAGTCAGTTAGATTTGTAAACCGTTCACCAGTCGGGAAAGGATCCTCGATAGGTGGTGGTAGGCCAATACGGTCATTTGACCTGGATCGTTTAGGCCTATCGACTCCCATGAAGCAGTTTCGTGGTGGTCGATGTTATCAAGATTTGCCCTGATAACCTTTTGATCAGACGGTAGAACAATGGGAATTTAGGCCTAGCTGCGAGCTGGCTTTGTTTAACGATAGTTGACCGTGCATTGGGCAAGGCCTGAATTCTTTTAACTGCGAGGTTAAGGGCAAAATAACGTTATGGGTGATTGAGCTATTTCATAATATGTCACCCGAATTGGAGGCGACATTTTGACCACCGCAAATTGATCAGTGGGTAATTTTTTTAAAGACTTGGAACAGTTAATTTTACTGATTATCTTACAGCGTGCGATGGTGCGCTTTCTTTAGCGAACGATCTATCAAGAATCATAGACAGACTGGCTCCTCGGAAATTTTACCTTGCTTGTTGCCAGAATTACAGCTAGCAGATTTTGAAGCGATTTGTATCAGATGCCATTAAACGCTTTCATTTGTTTGAAACATGCGTGAGTCCTTCTATTTACTCGCTGGGTTAGCGTGGCTAATTGCTGATGATGAGACATTTTTTAAAGTGGCCTTCGCAAAAAGTTATCTTAATTTTAGCAGATTACGGATTTCCCTAAATTTGTCACAATAAAACAACTATTTTTGCAATGTTTTATCTTACTAATCGAGGTTAGTCGATTTAGTTTTTATCTGGAAAAGGCTAAAACCTACGATATTGGAATATGTTTTAACATCGCTGTTTGCAGATGAAACTGTCGACATCATCGGCCAAACATTTGCCACCTTACCTCTCCTGGCGAATTCTACTAATTTGGTGACGTGCGAAGCCAGCGTGAGCGGCCCAGCGGCACCTGTCTTTGCTTGGTATTTGGGCTCGGCAAAGATACTCAACGCAGGAAATGCCAGAGTCTTCTTTAAGGGTGCTGTAAGAAACCAGTTTGGAAACTATGAATCCGGGCTCATAGTGACAAAGCTAAGGCCCAAGGACTCGGGTAGGTTTTCCTTAATTTTCTGCGTGGTTGAGGAGGAGTCGCGGTCGCTGAACAGTGCTGTCATCTATCATCAGAAATCTGCATTAATTTCGTATTTGAAGGACGGAGCACAAAAGTTCTTATTCCATGAGCTGAAAATGGAAAAAACGCATCAATCAGGATACATTGGTTATTGAATCAGAGTTGGTGAATTCGAATCAATCACCTAATTATGCGGACCTATCAAGCCATTTCACTCGTTCCATACTTCCTCCCGGATGGAAACAGGCATAATGATAGTGTCATGTTGCACTGACGCACTACAAAATGTTAAACATTTCCCAAAAATAGGCAGGCAAATAGTTCTCCAGGAGACTGGAGAAAATGTCCCTTTACTGCATGCAGTTGACTCACAACAGATAATATCTGTTTTAGGTGAACGAAGAGAGGTCCTGGGAGAGATGATTAAATTGTACACTCTCTTTGCAGGTAACATTACTTGTCTCGCCTCCATTGGTAACACCATCGCCAATTCCTCAACAATCGAAGCAAATGTACTTCCACTTCCAGTCGTAAGCGTGACACCGAAAGCGAAGACTGTCCGCAATGGGGGGAGTATCTCTATTGAATGCGTGGTGGGGTATCCATCCTATCCAAATATACTGATTTATCCAATTAATGTGACCTGGGTGGCATCGAAATGGATTGCGGACAAGGACACTGTCGTAAGCACTGATGGGAAGGATGATGGTAGGTTTAACAGCTGTTGTCTCATGAATAAATCCAGTCTTGTCATCGTTTTGAGTTTCAGGAATTGAGAGAAAAGCGAGTTTTCGCAAAGCCCCCAAAACGCCAATGCGAACGCATATCCCATTGTTGGGGCTCCTGATCACGATGTCGAACAATGGGACAAGCGTTCCCGTTGGCGTTTTGGTGGCTTTGCGAAAACTCCGTAAGTAGACCTGGAGCTATCTTTTCGGGACATGTTAACCAGGCTCTTACCTCCCTTTCGGAAAAGAAATGAGGGGGGGGGGGAGTTATGCTTTAGACTATGTTTTCAAGCGGATGCTGGAGCTCCAGCTAAAGAAGTCTAAAGTATGCCGCATATTTATTATTCCGCGTGCAGCGTACAAGTAGGCCTATCCAGTGTGCCTATTTTATACATTTTGTACAATGCGACGCCAGAAGTCATGATTAACAGCAGTGACAATACATGCAAGCGTTGTGTGTACAAAGTCTCCGATCTGTGCATATTAATTTAAGTATATACATAAGTAAGTGTAAACTAGGGTTGCGTATCACATTATCCTTCGAAACTCTACGAAAACGGCAGGTTTTTTTAATTTCTGCCAAAACGTCAAGTTTTTGCTGATGCCCTAACGGCATTGGCGTGTGTCTTTTTGCATGGAAACAACCAAAAAAGGAAACCAACGACGTATGCATTTATCATCTTTATACTGTTCTGACCAAGAGTCAAATAAGGGCCTTCCCCTGTTCGAATGTCTATTTTCCATTCTGCAGCACTTCCCAGAGCATCAGATTTAAAAACAGTGAACACCGCAAGCGGGAAGATTCTCAAAGTAACTAATTTGAGGACTGATGTCATCTTTACGTGCATCGGGAGCAACCAGGCGGGCGAGGTCAAGGTCAATTCGCAGATAGCTGTTTTAGATAGTAAGTCAATAGAGCAGCCAAGCTGCCTGGTGGAGTGATCAGGCACGTTTCTGGGGGCCTTGGGACCGGTTCCAAGGAATAGCTTTTTTTATCTTGGGAGCAAAGTTTTTTCCTTGGGAGGGGGGGGCAAAATTACACTTTTTGAAAACTTTCGGTAAATATTCAAGGTCATTACACATAAATCATAACACATCACACATTGTTTTAGTCATTCGGGGGGGTCCCCCGCAAGCTACGCCTCTGGTGTCATCGAAACGAACAGGTGAAAAGTAGACCTTGTTTTATATTTGTTACCAAATTATCACTTGGACCAAAAAGTAATTTTTCCATGCTGGTGATCGCGGCGGAAAATGCTCACAAGGAATCAGGTATCTAGTGCGGATCCTCCTCGTTTCAGAAAGTGAGAGTACGTGCCCTGCAGAGGTTGGTCCGAATGGCATATCTTGGTCCGCTACACGTGAAGGTATTACAGATGCACAGCCTTGTATGTCGGGATACTCAGGTAAATACTAGTATGGGTGGACGCCAATTATAGTTACAAGTCGGTCAATCACTTGGCATCTCTTACAACTTGCAAAGTGGTGCTCTTCTTATCAAATCTTCTCAATTTCACTTATTCTAAAATTTCCTAGGTGTTGCCTACCGCCGATGCGTATTGAGTGGTGGTTCTGTTGCCTGGGGCGTTCCAAACCTGACGTCCTGTACTAGTGAGCGATTGGCTGCAATTCTTGAGGGAGTAAGTTGAAGGAGCATTAGGATAATTTTAATTTTGCCCGAGGGGTTGCGTGTGCGAAAAATTACATTTTCATTTGTACGACAACGCACCTAATAGAAATATACACCAAATTGAAAAATTAAAAAAGCAACAAGATGGTTAAAGGTAATCATCATTAATGTCTATTTTTACTGAATTGTTGCTGTATGGGGGAAAGAATTGACAATTTGTAGGTCACCAATCTTTTCACTCCTCAAGAACAAACAGAAATCTTGATACAAACAGTTTTAATACGCAACATTGAATAAAAGACACGATGCTCCGTAGAAGCACTAAGCCAAGTCCTGCTAATACGCAAGTTTTTCCAAAAAACTGTGTACCGCAAAATTATCGCTCCTCTTTCGTTTTACGATTCGTGAAAAGTGTAAGAATTTCAAAATTTGCTACATTTTATCCCTTAATGTGAATCGAGGTTATTCGTCAAACCCGCAAAAAACCCCGGTTTCAATAGCCAAAAGATGCCAATAACAGTTTTTTTTCTAGTCTGTGGACTTGGTTGATGGCATTCAGTCAACGACCATCAAGCAAACTGCAGCCGAGATCAAAACATTCACGTCACAGGGAACGCAGTTGGTTTCGGGGGATATCGCCGCCTCACTGAAAACGATAGAGAACTTGGTGACAGCAGAGGGGAGCCAAGTGGAAGGGGAGGATGCCACTGAACAGGTACGTCAAGAATAGAATACTAGGTTTCATTTAATTATTTTTCCCCTACAATTCCCTCGCAACTGAAAGAATTCAGACCTAGCCAAATACAAAGGCTATTGTCTTTAAACAAAGCCTGCTCGCACCAACGCCTCGATATGCCTAAACCGGCAATATGCTTGAAAATAAACGTAATGTTCATCATGTAAAAATCCACTTTTGTCTATCAGTTGATATGTATGTCGAAACAAGTCGTGCAATGCACTGCTTTGGTCAGACCCACTGTAGGCCGATTTCGGTTTTCATAACGCGCCCGTTTTGCCCAGATTATTTGTCATCACTTTTCATTGCAGGACATCATTGAATCTGCAAGCAACATTTTAGACGAAAAGTATGAATCATCCTGGCTAGAAATAGAAAAGGTAGGAAGAGGTTTTATCGTAAATTACTTATGCAACTGAGTAGAGTTATGCAACTGAGTAGAGTTACGCAACTGAATAGACTAGTAATGCAACTGAGTAGAGTTACGCAACTGAGTAGACTAATGCCACTGAGTAGAGTTTCGCAACTGAGTAGACTAATGCAACTGAGTAGACTAATGCAACTGAGTAGAGAGTTACGCAACTGAATAGACTAATGCAACTGAGTAGAGTTACGCAACTGAGTAGACTAATGCAACTGAGTAGAGTTACGCAACTGAGTAGACTAATGCAACTGAGTAGAGTTTCGCAACTGAGTAGACTAATGCAACTGAGTAGAGTTTCGCAACTGAGTAGACTAATGCAACTGAGTAGACTAATGCAACTAAGTAGAGTTACGCAACTGAGTAGACTAATGCAACTGAGTAGAGTTTCGCAACTGAGTAGACTAATGCAAATGAGTAGACTAATGCAACTGAGTAGAGTTTCGCAACTGAGTAGACTAATGCAACTGAGTAGACTAATGCAACTGAGTAGAGTTACGCAACTGAGTAGACTAATGCAACTGAGTAGACTAATGCAACTGAGTAGAGTTTCGCAACTGAGTAGACTAATGCAACTGAGTAGAGTTTCGCAACTCAGTAGACTAATGCAACTGAGTAGAGTTTCGCAACTCAGTAGACTTACACAACTGAGTAGACTTACGTATAATGTGACGTTTAGATGTCTACGCACTTATACATCTGAAGTGTCAACCATAATAACGAATTAGTTCAAGAATTGAGAAGGTTCTCAAGATACATTACATGTTAAGCTCTGTACATTGTAAACACAGTGCAGTGATTTTGCACCCAAATACATTTATAGACTTGGCATTAAGTACTGCTGCATGACCCGGCTACATAAGTGAATGCAGTACGTCTTTTCGTTATTGGAAATGCTAAATTATCATTTTAAAACCTGTTTTTTATTACTTTTAAGATGAGGATATAATTAACTTTGAATTTCCCATGCACTACGTAATCGACAGACAACTCGTTGTGCAATATCAGATGTACTGCCCAGAGAAGAAACCATAACTAATATATGTTAATGTTGCTAAGAAAATTTCTTTGAAATTCCGGTGTGGAAAGATGTTCGACAGAGAATTTCGCCTGATCTCGTTACAGTTACAACCTGGGGCTTCAGAACTTATGAAGGATATGGGCGACTATGGGAAAACCATCTCTAGGCGGTTGACAACTGATGTGCCGAAAGTGATTCCCTCGAAGAACGTTGGTAGGTCTATTGGTTATCTGTTTGGATATCAATGTAGGAAGTGACTACTTGGCAAGCCCGGCTTACCAAACAGCGACTTTTTCTTGTCCTGAATGGAGAGCCGAACTCATTATTATTAAAGTAAAGTCTCCAGCTCGCCAAACAGGGTAGATTTTTTACCTGTTTGGCAAGCCCGGCTGGCCGATCAGGGTGGCTTTTTAGTGCTGTTTGGCAAGCGGCTCTCCAAACAGGACAAAAAAATGCCTGTTCGGCGAGCGGCTTGCCAAATAGACCCGGCCATCAATGTAACACATTGGAAAAACATATGGAGATGTAAAAACATGTAGAACCGTGTTCTTAATCTTCCTCGGTGTTCTGTGATATTATGAACTAGTCGTCTTGCGCCAAATCGGTCAGATGTTTCCACCTCGGCCGTGCTGTTGGCCCATTGCTGGGGATACGATTAGTGAGATTCAAGGAGTTTCCACACGCCACTGGGCGTGCACGCTGAACATTAAAGTTTCTAGTGCATCTAATGTATCTAACGACGACGCCTTTTCCAGTGCTACAAGCCGAGAAAACGAATACATCCCGTTTGAAAGGCACAACCAGCATCTTTCCCGATGTGAGTTTGCCAGGCATGCCAACCTGGACAAATACAGATAACCAGATCAAACTTGAAGGGGATGCTGTGTTTCAAATATATGGGGGTAGGTGTTGTCTGATGCTACTTTGAAATATCTATGGTATAGGAATTGTTCAATGTTGCCTTGAAATAAATTATTAGGCCTTCACAAATATAGGTCTCTGCTAAAGAATCTTTGATGGCAGTAGAATATGTAATGGATCCGTAATGTAGAATCTAAAAGGCCGTCATGATTCAATAATGTTGTTTCCAATTATAACTTCTAGAAATATTTCGGCATATGATATTAAAATCAATATATATAACTGATTATTCTCTAAAATTATATATTATAAAGGAAATCTTAGGCTGTGTAATAGAATGCCTATGAATCAAGCGTTGTTGATGAAAGAATTAGGAATACACGATGCCGATTTTTTCAGGATCGACCTTGAAGGCATGAAGAAAGTGAACATTCTTCTGAGATATCTCTCGTTTGTCAGCCAGAAGTCTGAAATGTCCGTGATTTGTCAGTCGATATTTCCCTAAAAGAGGGACCATTGTTGAACTGTACATGTATGAGCTCAATGCACAACCGGTCGTTTTATTTGGACCATTTTCATTCATGTTTTTCTCCAAACATTATGTTTTTAAATAATGTATACGCAAATAAGGGAATCGAAGATTCAAAGTGTAATTCGGAAGTTTAAAGATCCTAAGTTTTTTCAAATGATTCTCTTCATTCCAGATAGCGAAGTGAGCTTCAGCGCATTGCAATATAGAACGATCAGTCGATTCCTGTCGAATGAGACCGACAGCACTCAGTCGAAAAGGTAGGCCTGTCGGGCATTCTCAAAAGCAGACGTACAGTGCAAGTATTTTCTTGTCTGCCAGTATTAACTTCAATGTTGCATTAGTACTCTGCATGATACATTGCAACCGCGCAGTGTAATCGGACTGAAAATGGCCACGGCCACGGCAACAGATTCGTACTCATTTTGGGGATGAAATGATAAATATGTGTCGTTTTAGATAATATTTCAACTATGTTTTAATATGTTTAATGCCTTACTTGAACCGTATTTCACCAACTTTCACGCGATTAAACACCATAAATGTCTGATATTGAATTAAGAGGCAATGACGTCCAATTCAGGGATGGAATGACGTCATCAATGTAGAGTTCCGGTCATGCGTGAGAAGATGACTTCCGGGGTTACATGTACGGATATATACCAGAATAAAATGAAACGGAAGGATATGAACGAATGAACTCATCGAAATCTTTTAAATGAAAATGGTTCAACTTCGGGCTTCTATTTGGTTTCAAGTATTTTTGAAAGCACCGTTTGTCAGCTGTTTCTCAGATAAACGAAAGGGAACTTTATTTTTTGTAGCATACTTTAGTAATCGTTTAATCAAATTGGTATTCTGCTGGGAATTTCATTTCGAAATTGCAATTATATACATGTATATCGTGAATTGCTAATTCAGTCAACAAGATTTGATGTTTTTTTACTGCTATGACTGAGGTTCATCCCCATTTCGCCTACACCCATTTCGCCTACAAAATTTACCCGTTTCGCCTACTCACCATTTCGCCTACTCACCATTTCGCCTACACCCATTTCGCCTACTCACCATTTCGCCTACTCACCATTTCGCCTACTCACCATTTCGCCTACACCCATTTCGCCTATTCACCATTTCGCCTATTACCCATTTTGCCTACATCATTTCGAATGTTTTATGATAGTGACTTCAAATTCAAGAGATGTTTCAGCCTTCTAGTCTAATTTGAAATGTCTATTGGTGCGAGAATTTTGTAACGCTTTTAGAAAGATGCAGTTTATCCAACTAAATACCAAATAAATACTATCGGACGAACTGAGTAGGGTCATGAGTAGGGTCATGATTTGGCTGAAAACAGTGGAAATATCATGGTCTCTCAAATTTGTCCAATTTGAAGAAAAAAAATTCGTGGACAACCACCAGTTTTAATAAAATTTCACCATTTACTCGCCTGACTGTCTGGAATGTCATATCCAAATTTCAGATTCACAACCCGAAGCATATTTTGATGCAAGGCGGCTTAAAAAATCAATGGTGGTCTTGTCTCAAGAGGCCGGGTTGGAATGATAAAGTGTGGTAAAGTTTAACTGGGAAATATGCTATAATATGAAGGAAAAAAACCAAGCTCAACAATTCGTAAAATTGTTCAAATGTCCAGCGCACACCACTCTTTTCCTTTTTAGTAGGCGAAATGGTGAGTAGGCGTAATGGTGAATAGGCGAAGTGGGGGTAGGCGAAATGGTGAATAGGCGAAATGGGTGTAGGCGAAATGGGGGTAGGCGAAATGGGTGTAGGCGAAATGGGTAATAGGCGAAATGGGTATTATAATTCTAAGTGTGATTATTTGCAATACCTTTATTCAAAATAATTATTTGTAAGTTAGACACTGAAAACACACTTCACCTTTCTTCATTGCTCTGCCTTAGTTAATCCATAAATTAACTTATCTTTCCTATTTAGGAAATTCGTGAACTCAGACACCCTGGCTTTATCTATAGAACCTGCTATAGCGGCCTCTATATTTGATCCACCGATTACCCTTGTTTTCCAACACTCGAAAACGGTGAGTCAAGAATTCATTCGACCCTCATGCCATTTCTGTTGGTCAGAATGCCATTAAAAACAGTGGCAAGCTTCGTGTGTGTTATCAGGTATTAATAGTTTATAAAAAAAACCGTCTGGGAATTTGTGACCCGCTCTACCAAAACTAGGCGCTTGTCGCATCTGAACTTGACAGGTTGATACGGACTTGTTGTTCATTTCCCTATTGTAGACCTTTGGTGAAATGTAACCAAATCAGTTTGTAATAGATTTCACAAAATGTCTACAATAGGGAAATGAACAACAAGTCCGTATCAACCTGTCAAGTTCAGATGCGACAAGCGCCTAGTTTTGGTAGAGCGAGTCACATTTTGTCAATCTGATGATCACTATGCTCTCCAACTCACAGTTTGCAATACAAAAAAAGTTTAATATCTTTCCTTCGATTATTCTCACTTTCACAAAGATGAATCTTCGTTCATGTTTTGCTATTCTCAGATATTTTGATTTCTTCTAATCTATCATGATTGCCGCTATCAATTTTTCAGTCTGTGAATTACACGAACGGAACATGCAGTTACTGGGACTACGATTACAGGGGCACACCTGGAGGCGCTTGGTCGTCAGATGGCTGCGTAGCAGTAACGTCTACGGCAGATTCAACCACCTGTGAGTGCAACCATCTCACCAACTTTGCCATCTTAATGAGTCTGACCAATATTGTAAGTATTTTTCTCCAAATGACTCTTTCTATGTCATAATTTGTCCGATCCGGATTCAGGCAAAGTACGTAAGTACTTTGAGATACGTCGGATTTTGCAGTTTCTGAAGGAACACAGTAACAGTTTCCGCTAATGTGCATGTTTTGTGAAAACACCAACAAATCCTAATCCCATTTTCTTGTTGTTCGAAATAGACCAGAATATCCCCTTGACGTTACTTGAGCACTGGAATATTTTACGAAAATATCCTGAAACATGATTTACCTAAAAAATGAAATCATTTATAACCAGGTATTTCCACCTGTAAGTACTCATTGACAGCTCTTTAACGGATGGCTATCTAAATAGTTTGGTTGATGCTTACCAACTGGTAATACATGACCATCATTACTTACGATTCCAAAATGCATGTCTATTTTCACTACTAAAGGTCTATTTCAAATCGCCATTATTGTCCATGAATCGATGTACTCAGTAAACTTAGACGAGATTAGGTTTTCCATGGTAGTTATTCATTATGACCACCGTTTTTACACGATAATCTCCTTTAGCCATGGTAAGAAATACATTTTTCCATGGTCAATGCATATGGTTATTGCACGTTATGTGCTTACATTGTTCAAGCAAAAGTGATGCTTTCTTCGTAACTGGATATTCTTCGTATCATTTCAAGGATAAAGCTTTGACAGTGCCGTTAAGTTACTTGACACAGATTGGATGTGGCATCTCAATTGCCTGTTTGGTGGTTACCGTCACCCTCTACGCCATCTATTGGAAGTAAGTAACATTAAATCTTTATTGAAAAACTTTGATTGGTTAGTCTACCACTGATTGTGAAATTGCAATAGTTTCGGATCAATACATTGCGAGGGCCAAAAACATTGCATACACTACAAAAAATGAAATTGTGTGAAATAAATGGACTGTAAACTGAGGTTATGAAAATGCCTTTGGATAACCTATTTTAAAGGTATGTTCCTAAAGCATAGACGGTTTAGGTGGGAACGAGCATTTGAATGCTTTTTTTGAGATTTGATCCATTGATTTTTATCATAACATTTCCAGAAAAATCAAATCCGATCGGTCGATCATCCACCTGAACCTATGCGTTGCCATCATCTTAGCTGATACGACTTTCCTGGCTGGAGTGGAGCAAACACAAATACAGGTTCGTCTTTTAGTAAACAAATGTATAGCCCTCTTTTAGCTGGAATGAGAAATATACGTCAACTACTCATTCAGAAGCCACATTTAAATGTCAGTAAAACACGGAGCCAAATCAAAACTGAATGATTTGATAAAGTTTCAATGGTTACTTCGGTTTCAACGGGTACTTTGGTTTCAGTGGTTGCTTTGGAATACATTTGGTGATGATTTCAACTTTCAAACACCCTCGTAGTTTTAATATTGGTAGTTAAGAAGATAATAGATTCTTAGTTGTTGCTAACGTGACGTCAATCAAATCAGATCAACTCCCCTATGCATGAAGTAGAGTCGAATTGGTGCGTATGCGTCGTCTGCATTATAAAACATGACTGCCGTAAGTCCAGCGTCTTCTATGTCCACTGACTGTGCGCGTGCAGTGGTTGCTGACGACCTGTTTGTGTGCAAAGTGTTTGCAGCCGTTATCAGGTGTAAAAAACAATACCTGCTGGCTCATCGCCAACTGCTTTTTTAGGTCGTCTGCAAAATGATTGCCGCCTTTCTCAGATTGAAAAACTCCTGGCTCATCGCCAACCTTTTTTTAGGTTGTCTGCAAAGTGGTTGCCGCCTTTCTCAGGTTGAAAAACACCTGGCTCATCGCCAACCTATTTTTAGGTTGTCTGCAAAGTGGTTGCAGTCTTTCTCATATTAGAAAAGCAATAACTTGCTCATCGCCGACCTCATTTTAGGTCGTCTGCAAAGTGGTTGCCGCCGTTCTCAGATTGAAAAACACCTGGCTCATCGCCAACCTCTTTTTAGGTTGTCTGCAAAGTGGTTGCAGTCTTTCTCGTATTGAAAAACTCTTGGCTCATCGCCAACCTCTTTTTAGGTTGTCTGCAAAGTGGTTGCCGCCTTTCTCAGATTGAAACACTCTTGGCTCATCGCCTACCTCTTTTTAGGTTGTCTGCAAAGTGATTGCAGTCTTTCTCATATTAGAAAAAAGCAATGACTTGCTTATCACAAAACCTCTTTTTAGGCTGTCTGCAAAGTGGTTGCCGCCTTGCTCCACTTCTTCTTTCTGGCCGTGTTCATGTTCATGCTGATTGAAGGTGTAGAGCTCTACATCCTCTTGGTGAAGGTGTTTGATGTCGGGAGTAGTAGGGCCAAGTGGTACATCATTGCGGGATGGGGTAAGTTACCTAACGCTTAGATTACAGCTAAACGGTATTTTCCTTCATTTTATATGCAGTCTTGACTATGCAGTAATAACATCAATACCAAGTTTCTTCAATATCTCCTTAACTATGCTGGCCTATCGATTCCAATGCAGTTTTCAGGATCTTGTCGGTGATGTCAAGCGCAACCTTGAAATGTAAAAGGTACTAGCAGCAAAATAAACATCATGATGGACATATCCATGCAATAGCTTGATGTCTTCAATACGTAATTAGTAATTATATAAAAGGTGAAATAGTTAAAAAAGAAATCAGTGGCATAGTGGTTTGACTGCCGAACTAATAATCAGAAGGTTTATTGTATCGCCAGCCCATTGTCTCTCCGAATTGAGCATGTTAAATGGAATCGAACGCCTAATGTGCTCATTTACGGAACTGACTTGAACATTTAGAAACTGTCTCATATCAATGAGACGAGGGTATATTTGCATTCCTTGCCGTACGTCACGTTGTATGCATTCTTATTTGCAGGTGTCCCAGCTGCAGTGGTGGGCATCTCGCTCGGTATAACGCAGACAAATGGTTATGGGAATGAAGACTAGTAAGTGTGGTTCCCTTTTTACCAGACTTTATCATCTAGGGAGTTTTCGCAAATCCCCCGAAACGTCCACGTGAGCGCCACTCCCATTGTTCTACTTTGTTATCAGGAGGTCGAACAATGAGATAGGCGTTCACGTAGGCGTTTCGGGGGATTTGCGAAAACTCACTAAAGAACTTCCGTTGATCATGCATTGTAATTTGAAACGGCCCCTGATTGATTTCTGTGGAGACCTGGGTATGGTATCCCAAAAGCGCTTTGAACAGGGAAACATGGAAAAGTGCTACATTAGAACTCAACATCATTATTATTATTAATTTGTAGCAAGTTGTACTCAGTTGCACCTAGATACAGAACTTTCGCTGATCTATCACTGCAATTTTTCGCCAGCTGCACTCAGTCGTTTCTAAGCACATTTCCATTGATGATGTATTGTTATTTGTAGCAAGTTGCACTTGGTCAGCCCGACACTTCCGTTGATTGCGATGATATATTTGTGGTTTTCATGTTTTTGTTGCAGCTTGTCTCGCGGGATATACTTCATAATAGCAGGTGTCCAATAGAGGGATGCGGTTTTTCATTCGCTGACGCGACCCTCAGTCCACTGGTAGCGATTCTCTTCTAATGGTCTTCGTTGAAATTGTTTTTCTTCTCAATGTTGCATGATCGATCATTGTTTAAAGGGACAACTTAGGCATGAGGATTGGAGGATAATACCACTGTTTGACACCATGCGCCGCCACTTGTAGTGGCACACTAATGATGAAATTTGATAATGATTTCGCCAGTGTTGCCGCAAGGCGGATTTGGACACGATTCGCGAATTTAAGGCAGGCCTAATGTTCCACCCCGTTCTAGTGCATTGTTCATTACAGGCCAGTGATTTTTCATCTATCCCGTTTGGAGAAGTTGCGGTCCAGCTGGAAGCCGTTCTCAAAATGAAAAACCAACATATCTTATGCCAAAGTTGGCCCTTCATCATGTCATTGTATTTTTAACTGTTGTGTTCGTACCTTTAAGTGTTGCATGATTGTTCATTGTTGTAATTTTCTTCCAGCTGTTGGTTATCTTTGGTAGATGGCCTGCTGTGGACGTTTGTAGGCCCAGCCTTAGGAATCATAGTAGTAAGTTGTGTTTATATGGTTAATTGGATGGGAACCTATTGCTTTTTGCTCTTGCCATTAAGGGTTGATTTCGGCTGTATCTCGAAAACCTAAAGCTATTAAAACTCCTTCAAAATGAAGTAAATGTCCATTTAAAACCCTGGAGGCTGTTCTCTAGAGAACAAAGTACAGACATCTACACATGAAATTGGCATTCACTTCATTTTGAAAGAGTTCTAATTGCTTTAGGATTTCAAGTTCTAGCAAAAATCATGGTGCCTATAGTCAATATTGTGATAGGGTTTAAAATATTTTAAATGCTAAAATTGGTCTGGCAATCAAGGCATGTGTCAGGAGGGCCGGTCTCGGAGGGCGGTGGGCTCTTTTGCCTTTTCAGTGGCTGGGCCGAAGCTGTGGAATTCGCTACCATCCCGCCTGAGTGCCATGAATGAACTGAGTCAAATGAAGAAAACCTTATCAATACGTGAATAAGGCTCATTGCTAGGACAAGCTGGCATTTTGCAGCAAAAACGATTAAGCCCATCGGAAAAAATTGAAAAAGCTGCAAATAAAATCACCATTTACTCATAAATCATCTACATGTAGATGATTTTTGCTGCAAATAAAGAAGTGAATGATTGGATAGAATGACGTTTAAACTGGTTTTAACATTGGAAAGCAGAAAACGAAATATCCGCATGGGCACCATCCATAATAATGGAGAGTTTCAATTCATATCGGCGTATATCCGGATAGACTCGGCACATTCGTGTATCGTTTCCGACTTCAGTTCCAATTTCTTCTTTTTTCTAATTCCAGGTTAATTTCATTTTCCTTTTCCTCGCCCTGAGAGCAATGTTTAAAACGAAAGTTATAGAGGACAAAACTAGAGCAAAGAGGGCAAAGTGAGTACTTCGTTTCAGTATATCAAATAGGATTGTTGAATCAATTGCCAATACCGTGGTACAGTCATTTTGACGAAGTTCGGATATTTGACGGAGGAATGCCGAGGTGGAATGACCATGATAGCATAAAACAGTTTTGTGCACTTCTTGTGGCTTTCAAGATAGTTTTAGCAGTTTTTTGTTGGCATGATAGGGTCAGTTCATCTACTATTGTTGTACCTACACATTGTAGGGGCATTTGTAAATTTGATGCACATTTTGCCTACTCGTGTTTCCATGACGACATCATCTGTGCCATTAAATAAACACCAGTACAGACTTGCGACCTTCCCCTTGTATACTCATGCGCACAAGGGGAGGAGGTACTGAAAATCGGAAGATTGTGCATGCATACATTCTACATTTATATGAACGGTCTCTGATGGTAGTAATTTTCTTTATTTCCAGAGCGGGTGTACGAGCATTGTTCATTTTGGTTCCTCTCCTTGGCCTGACGTGGGTGTTTGGTGTCTTCGCGGTCAACAACTCCACCATCATATTCCAGTATTTATTCACGATATTCAACTCTCTTCAGGTGAGCATTTCTGATCGCATCAGTAAAGTCTTAAGTATGTCCTAAGTGTAGAGTATCACAGCTTGGCCTATTCTGCTTAGCTACCTTTTCATGTGAGAAACATGAATATTTTTAGCGATGAATTCAACTTATCACTGAAAAGTCCTGTATTAAACTGATAAAGAGAAACAATCACATCAAACGTTCACGAACAAAATTGACGAGTCTGCTTATTCTTTCTTTCTTTCAGGGCCTCTTTATCTTCATTGTTCACTGCTTAATGAACAAACAGGTAGGGGAATATCTTAACGTCTGTCCTGTGGTATCGTTCCTACCAAGCATGCCAAGTGATAACTCCTCATCCAGGAAGCCTTCTAATGTATATTGGCATACATTAACCGACGGACTAGTATGATAACCTCTACCCACGGTCCTGAAGGAGTGAATGATAAGCGATCAGCGCACGGTCTTTTTTAAAGTGGGGGCCCAGGATGCAAGCCAATTGTCAGTTGTTCCTGTCTGATTCGGCCGACCAGAAGCTTTCAGATTAATCCTGGCGGCCGTACATGCTTATTGCATCCAAAACGCATGGTAGCTATACATGTGTTTGCTCTATACTGCAGTCAGTTGAATTTTAAGACAAATCGGTCTCGGTTCCGGATCCCTAATTGTTCGTAATATTCATCTACATGCTTAATATCAATTGATTAACCTATTTGTTTACTATTCTGGTAGTTCATTTTGTATCGACTGGGAAATTAGTTGTTAAGACTATCGAAATAAGTAATCCGTAACCATTTTAATGGTTACTTCTTACTACATTTTTTACCTAAAACAATAAATAAAGGGTTGGTTTTACTGTTATTTTTGCTGATTTTACTGTAGGTGCAAGAATAGCTACCAGACCATCAGTTGCTTTTTACTAATGAATGTTAAGAGAGTGGAGACGACTGACTGTACTGCTCCCCTTGTTCCTGCCTAGCAAGTCTCAAATGCAACAATTCATGCAATATGGCAGCCATTATTGAAATTCAGAGCGGCAGCCCTAATGGGCCAGGACTGAAATTGTGACAATACCTGTTGGTATTGATGAAAGTACCTGTACATGTATACGTTTTAATTGTACTTTTTTCTCTCAAATTTTAGCTTCAGAAAATCTGGTGCAAGAAACGTTTGGAGAAATCGTCCAAGACATCGAAGTCACATTCCTCCCAGGTAACATTATGCTTTACATTTTCTTTACCAGTATCTTGAAGCTTCGAGGGTTAAATTCATGCTGTTCATATTTCTTATTTTTCATTCATTACACGCACATATTAGTTGTTAAGTATTAGATCTGCGATATGAGAGCATGTTTACCCTTAATGGTGAGAACAGTCTTTATTACCTAAAATACGGTGTTTTGACCGTTCTGAAGGTGAGAGACGACATGCAAGCGTTCATCGCTTCTTTTGGTAATTATAACGAACAAATGACAATAGATCAGATCGCTTATTTATTGAAGGTGAGTTTTAAGCAGAAGGAGAAAACACAACGTTTCTCCGAATCCCAATTTTGCCGGATGCTTATTTTGGAACTATCAATCATAACCACCAATGGCGTTTTGGCCATGAAAATGGCTTTAAAACAACTGTAAACACCTTAAAAAATAAAGTTGGCCGGACGGGGTCACGGTGAGGTGTCAATGCTGTTACAATCATTCCGATATTTTGATTTTAGGTTCATCAAAACGAGTATGGAGTGGCTTCCGGTCAACGCAGCAGAAAGGGTATGTCGAAGGCAAATCCAGTTCAGCAAATATTCGCCCTATGCCTATAACCTTTAGGCCAACTGTATCTAAAACTAATTGATCAAGCTAGTTTAGATGTTATTGCCAAAATATCAAATATTTGTAATCCATTTTCAAGCGAACTCTAGTGTAAAATTCCGCCACATGAAAATCACAAAAATTGCGGCGCCAAACTCTAGGCCCAGGTATATGGTGAAAAAGTACATCATATAGATGATGTACTTGCATTTTTGGCTCACCGTAGGGGAGTCTATACGATAGCTCTGTGTCCGTTGTCGTCGTCGTCGTCGTCCGTTGTATCCTGTGGCACGTTTCTTAACCGCTTGTGCTATGAACCTGAAACTTTGTATACATCATGCTCAAGGTCATATGTACCCTGACACTGAATTTCGCTCCGGTCTGATTCTTGACTTTGCCACCAGGGGGCTAAAGCCAAAAAGTTAAAATGTGCAATATCTCATTTATTACTGATTTGTTTTTGACAAAAATTTTATGGTGGGTACCCCTAGCAAGGATACATCACATATCATACGAGTTTTTGATTTGACCTACTTTTCAAGGTCACAGAGGTCAAACTCTAAAATTTCACCGATAGTGGCACGTTTTGTCTTTATTAGTCCAATAGTCTTTAAATGTGGTATGTAGACACCTGTTACGTAGCTCTACATGTTGACAAAAAATCAGGTCGATGTGGCGTACTTTTTAAGGTCACAGAGGTCAAATGGTGTGAATTGGCCGTTTGTGTGTAAATACGGCACGTTTCTTAACCACTAAAGCTATGAACTTTAAACTTGGTATACATAACCCCCTAGGTTAGATGACCTGTGGCACTGATTTTCGGTCCGGTCTGATTCTTAACTTGGCCACCAGGGAGCCAAAACCAAAAGTTTGAATAGTGCCATATCTCGCTTATTACTGATTAGTTTTTGGTAAAAATTTTATGGTAGATACTCTTAGCAAGGATACATCACATATGATACGGGTTTTGATTTGACCTACTTGTCAAGGTCACAGAGTTCAAATGGCGTAAATTGGCCATTTGAGCGGAACTGTGGAACGTTTGTTAACCCCTAAGGCTATGAGCTTGAGACTTTGTACAAAGGACCCCCTAGGTCAGCTGACCTCTGACCCTGAATTTCAATCCGGTCTGATTATCGACTTGGCCACCAGGGGGCCGAAAGTGAAAACCTAGAAAGTGTGATATCTCGCTTATTAGTGATTCGTTTTCAATAACATTTTTATGGTAGGTTCTCCTAGCAAGGATACATCACATATCATATGAGTTTTTGATCTGACCTGCTTTTCAAGGTCACAGAGGTCAAATGGCGTAAATTGGTCGTTTGATTGTAACTATGGCACGTTTCTTAACCACTAAAGCTATGAACTTGAAATTTCGTACACATGACTCCCTACGTCATGTAACCTCGGACACCGAATTTAGGTGATCTGATCTGATATGGTACTCAACTTGGCCACCAGGAGGCCAAAACTGAAATAGGTAAAAAGTGCAATATCTCGTTTATTAGTGACTTGTTTTTGATGATATTCTTATGGTGCTTACTCCAAGCAACGATACATCACATGTCATACCGACTTTGGTTTGACCTATATACTATACATGTACAATGTTTCTTAACCTGGATGAATTCCAAAGCACCAAATATCTATACGGTGAGCACAATGGCCCCTGGCCGTTTCATTTAGTGTTTCACTACTACAATTGCGTTTTTTCCAGTTTCTTTCCCAACCGAGCAATTCGCCCTTGGTACCAATTCACAAACTGACTCATCATTCGGTATTACCAACCCTAGTTTTGATGAAAAAGAGGTTGATTGTCTCGGGAAGTCGCCGACCGAACATGATGCAGTGCTGGTCGATACAACCGTCACAGAACAGAAGCAGGCAATCGTTGTCAAAACTCACGAGGGAAATTATGATAATGCTGGTTTAAATAACAGCCACAAGCAGGATGAAGGAAAAGTGAGCTCGCCCATTAAAAGCTAATAATCATTTAGTCTTGTCCTCACGATTCGGGCACACTCCTGACACATTGGATTTAGCCTTGACCCTCCCATTACAAGACTATGTGTAAGATGACTAATAGACTGCCTCGGTAGTCTAGGTTTGGGCTCCTGTATTTATAAAAGGTCTTACTTTAAAGATACTTAAACTCTAGTCACTTTTCTTATATGGTTTGAGTATCATACATTGCAAACACCTAATGAGGTGTCTTAAATCTAATTAGGAAATTGACTGCCAGGTCGCATATTGAATTCCAGTCATCCATGACACTTGGCTTAAGTTGGTAGACGGGTATTAATGGTTTTTCTCAGGTACGTTTATGAATACTTGCTCTGGAGCACAAACTTGATATGCCGGTAGGATTTCCTTTAGATTTCGTCTTGATTGATCTGAGTATCGAAACCAAAGATAATTTTAAATGCTCGGCATTGTAATTTTAGGAATCAATATTTTTCTTCGGAGAGACCAAAAAAATTTAGTGATCCCCATATTTCGGTGTTGGTCTTAGTTCTATTTGGCTAATTTATAGATGGATATGAATATAAACAACTTGGGTGTTTTACTAAAGCTATACTGTAGAAGCAACTGCTATTTAAGACTTCCCAAATACTGATTCGAGGTAAAATGATTGTGCTTGCTTTCCTCAAACATTGAGTGCCTATTTGCTTTGACTTACAGATCTCCGTGGAAATACCAATATCTGCCGAACCGGCCGTCGATTACGAAGAGTTGCCCTCTCCTCCCAGAGGGCGGAGCCATCCTTTGCCTTCACCTACCCTAGACCTGAGGCCTTTGCCTGCCCCAGGAGAGGGAACATCATCTACCTCAGGAGCGATGTCTTCTATATCTTCACCTGCTTCGTTGGGGAGGCCTTCTCTATCAATGGTCACCGAGCCCGTTCCAGATTATGATGAGCCTGTTCCGGATTATGACGAGCCTGGCCATGACGAATCACCAGTGAGAGAACTACGTTCTCCCTCATTTACCGATTTGGTACAGATGGCCACCAAGCCAAGAATCGTCTACAATGAAGATTTTCAGGTGACGTTGAAATTGGCCAGCTCAGAATATTCATGGGCCCCTAACTGGGCAATAGTCTTATTATGGTCGTCAGAATCATCATCATAAATCAAATCTTCCATTGGACTCATTTATCAGCGATGAGGTTGGCTCCCTTTCCACCCGCTTGCTTAGTTTCGAGGGAAGGAGAGAAATGTACTGATCGTAGGGCCCATCGCAAGGTGTCATTAGATTAACGGTTATTATTTCCATTTTAGCTCAAGTTGACAACGAGAAAGCAACACGTCGACAACATTCACTCTGCTGGCGAGGCATTAAGGAAACCGACAGAGTTAAAAAGAAGATTAACGGTAATGGTTCGTTCATAGACATCAATGCGTTTCACAATCACTATGTGAGGGGGGGGGGGGGGTTAAGGACTAATGAGGATTGTCTTTTCAAGTAGAACATTGGTCCATTAAATATCTATTTTGTCAGATGGACGGGGGGGGGGGGCGATCCCTGAAAGCAAGTGCGTAAAAGTGGGGCAATATAGAGTCTTAGGTCTTAGGTTTATAGGCAACCGTGGGGTTCCGCCCAGTTTCAGCGGCACCCAAAGGGTTCGGCTAAGTTTTAAGTAGCGGTCACTAAAACTTAGCGGTAGGCGCTTTACTAACATGACTAACCTTGCTTTGAACAACTGGGCCCTGAACACCAGGATATAAATCTGATGTAAATAACTCTTATTAAGGAACAACATAAATTTCTTCCCAAAATTCATGACTGACTACTATCATCATTGCAGCATATGGAATCTGAAAATGTCAACTGGAATAAGCTGCGAATTGTCATGGCCAGCCCAGAAAAGAAGAAAATATTGTTGGCACGTCTCAGGCTGTCCTAAAAATCAACTAAGATGTGAAATGATATGGCTTGGAGTCACATCTGCATCAAAATATGAGGAAAGGCACAAGCGTGAAATACATTGTTTTTTTTCATATGGAAAATTGCTTCCAACAGGACCGCAACTTCACCTAACGGTATCCCTGGAATAAAAACTGCAATCAGCAGTGCATTAAAGAGAATGTATCGGTATTGAAGCCAACCCAAAATTTAAAAACCGCCTCATAAACTAGACAGACACTAGCGCCAGTCATAAATATCAGTATAGAGGGCAGCATGAGTTACACCTGGGGACGAATGATTGCGATTTTGGATCCATTAACCCCCTAAATCCCTCGAACTTTAGTGGAACCTATCTTATCCAACACCTACCAGGAGGATAACCTCTCAAATATTTCACACTGATTTTGGTCATAGAGTGGTAATTAGCCTGAAACATGAAAAAGGTAAAAACGTTCTTCAAGAAAAGTGAGAGTGCATTCTGTTATCCCAAACCATTAGTATGAAATCAGCGAAGAAAGAAAAAAATCCCTTGGGAAAATGTTTTTAAAAATAAGTTTTTCGAAATTTCTACTTCAGAATTTGAGAAATTCGGTGAAAATGGGTTAATATTCACTTTTCAACAACTGTCTTCCTCTGGTACCAGGTATAAACATCTAGTACATATATATCATCAATGTTTTGTCTTAGGAGGGGGAAAATGAACTGTTGTCGTGGTAACCAATGTCAATTTTCAAAATAATGAAAAGATGTGATTTTTTGGTAAAATTTCATTTATTGCAATCAGCCGGACAACATGTGGAACAATTAAATCTTTATGTATGATAACGTCATTTTTTACCTCCTAAAGCTGAGCAGCGTTATATTGCTTAACAGTTTGTCTAAGGCGCTGTCCAAAGAGTTTATTGTCTTTGTCCTTGCCAAGGACGTGAAGTATAGGCCTTTATCAAAATGTTTTCCACATTTGTTATATAACGCTGTGACTGTGGAACTCCCTGCCGGAAATGCGCTGCCTCACAGAGACACCCATTTTTAAGAAAAAACTGAAAACACATATTTTTATAAATAGTTTTGATTAGTCTCTTTTATCTCCGTGTCTATATTTTATGTACAGTGCATAGAAAATGTATTTTCATTAATGTTGCACTTTTAATTCAATAAATTATTATTATTATTATTATTATTATAAAGCAAGGGCTTGAATTATCAATTTTTTATATCAAAATTGGTTACCATGGCAACAGTCCATTTAATTCTCCCAAATTCCAAAAAAATGAAGAGACATGTTCATTATATACGTGTTTAGTTGAAAAGTGAATATCAACGCTATTTTTCACCGAATTTCTCAAATACTGGAGTGGAAATTTCGAAAAAGTCAATTTGTTAAAAATTTACCCAACCGATTTTTCTTTCTTCACCAACTTGTTGCTGATGGTTCGGGATAACAGAATGCACTGTCGCTTTCCTCGAAGAATTTTTCTACCTTTATCATGTTTCTGGCTCAGTGTCTGCAACCAGGGCCAAGGCATCTCTCTCTAGGGTCAGATATTCTATTGTGATTATGTGCTTAATGGAAAAGTTATGCTCAGTTGCAATGCCGTAAAATAGAGAGGTCCTACTGTAATTAAAAACGACGGTGCTAAAAAAAATTACAAGTGTGAATGCTTATTTTCAAAATGTTCGCGCTTTTTTAATTTTTGTGATTCACAGAAGGTTCTGAAAACGAATTTCGATTGTTATTTTCGCTAATAGCAGTTATTCGTGACATCAGCAAAAGTTACAGTAATGCAGTAAGTGACATCGATCATACTGCAATAGATAACACTGTCAAGTGGTTCATTTTTGCGAGGCTTCGTTTTTTGCGATACGCAAATAGTGAGGTTATTTGCGCAATGGAAAAAAGTAAAAGGCTTGCGAAAAACGCGCTATTCAAGTAGCTCTTCCACGTCATAAATGTCATTTAAAATATTGACTGTCAATGACTGCATCCCGACGAAGTTATGAAAAGTACATAAGTATTGTACGGTCTTAATCAACCAATGCAGGTGTAGTATTTAGTATTAACATAAATGAATTGTCATTAATAATTTATCACCATGAGTTAAGCATGCATGTCACCAATAGTAGTTCAATCAGTGAAGCTGTTATATAGTGCACATATTAAACCTTTAAATATATGTAAACATACCGTTAAGAAAAAGCCGGGACTACTTTCTTCTTTTAGTTAGTTTTACTATACACATATCTATAATGTATTCAATCTTTGTTATCATGTCCAATTGTGTTCCATTAAATAATGTTAAAGTTAATAACGACATTACATGTAAGCTGTACATTTTTCAAATAAATGCACTTTTAACTAGTAGATGTGTCAACTTAGTTTCCTGGGTCAGGCATTTGACACTTGCTGTAAACTTGTCCCCTTTAGAAGTGCTCTCCATACATGTGTGCAGGGAGTCGGCTTTGTCAGTTGATTAAGCTACACAAAGACGCCAATTTGGGGTTTCTTCTTCTCACAGTTACAACAGTATATCAGAACAACTACTGTTCGCTCTTGTCCCAGGCAGTTATGTTGCTGAATAAACACGACACCGTCCCCTAACTTCATGTTTATCACCTGAAGACCACCAGTGTGACCCCCAAAGCTCCTGCGAGTAGCCCCCACTTAAAGCCTAGCTACATGTTGGGGCGCAGGACCCCGCTGCGGAGACCGATCAGCCGGTTGCGGCTGACGGGGAAAAGGTCACATAATTTAGGAGGAGAGACGATAACGACGAGGGATTTCTCTAATTTCTACTTTTTTTCGGACTTTTAAATCTGGCATTTTTGGCAGGTCGTTGTGGATAGGGAGGAGGCTTGGATTGGATGAGCGGGAAGAGTGGATATCGTCTATTCTGGAGATATTGACATCGGGTTGAGAAATCGTTTTGTTTGGAGCATAAACGGACGTTTTTGTGCCGTGTTTGGCGCCACTATTTTTCTCGCGCCGTGGCTCATGAAGGGAGGCCTCCCGCCCGCGATTATTTAGATCGTTCTATTCCAATACGGAGAACGTGAGTAACATTTTATTCATTGATTTATTTGGATTCGGATAGACCGATGAGATCTTTGTGAACTTTGTTCGTGTACATATGTTGTCGTGTTCGGAATCGTGTATATTCGTATCATTCTAAATCTAAACCACGTGAATGGATTCTGGAAGGATCTGTTCAATCATATCGTAAATGTGGAGCTCGCCAAGCCAGGATCGAGAGCAAGTGGACTCATAGAGAATTGAAGAAACCAGGCTGTGGTAAGTTTGTGACATTTTAGTACTTTATAGATACAGTCCTCACATCGCCTTAGTGTATGGGAGGTCAATTATAGCTGCGCCCAAACATTAAAATGGTCTCTCCGACCTGATACGGTTATCACTGCCAGACCTAATTGGATTGGTACCAATGCAGGTGGAATCTAAGGATTTGCAGTATTTGGATAGATGTTAGGAAACATAGACATTTTGTATCGTTCACTAAATTGAAGAAATAGACTCTTTAGTGTGTGCTGGAGTTATAGTATAGACACTCAGTTGCAGCAGAGAGTGAAATGAACACCCTGATTACTGGACACTCGTTTGTACAAAGATACTGCGAGAGGTATTTAGTGCCCCAATGACTTCATACAGTTCTTAGAGGACAGGCTGACTTTGCCGCTAGTTTTGGACTGCAGCCAGGAAGCCACGTATTTGTAGCGGGTGTAGGCGGACTTAGTGCTAACCGTCAAGGGAATATTTTCATTTCGCAGCAGATTAACAGGACAGAGCCGGACGTTCTTCTGTTGGATCTGGGATCGAATGACCTGTCAGGAAGGTGCGACCCACATCAATTAGCAAGACTGGTGTGCGACCTGTGCGTAGATTTATTGGATCGGACCACTATTGGGGTAATCGTGTTATTTCTAGTTGTAGAACGCCGTCGAAATTGGAATTGCCCCAAAACAGAGTTCGACAGGAATAGGCGGATCTTTTAATCACCTCATGAGGCTGGCATCGCACAGAGACAACCGGATATGTGTCATGCGCCATGATAGGTCAATCCTGGTAAACGTGAGGCCCGGACTCATCAGTGGTGACAACATTCACGTTACATCAAGACTAGGATTGCGCCTGTATCACTTCAGCATCAGGAGAGCTTTGACAGTTGGTCAAAACAGATTCAGAGAGCTCTACCTGCAGTAAGTCTAGGATATTTACCTAGAGCAGTGCAGTGTATCGTGTGCGTATCGGCACATTGAATTACATTCATGTACATCGTCGTTAGATATTAGTTGATTAGTTACTTTCATTTTGTATCTAGAACTCTGTCTATTCATATGTACAGTGTATCAAAGTACAGGCTGTCTAGATAGTCAGATTGGTACTGACTACCTGCATCAAAAAATAAATCCCAAACCTAGATTGCTGTTTTAATATAGAAATCGAGACAGAGACGTTATGGCTGATGCATTCCCAGGAACTAGGAGGTCACAGAGGGCCCCAAAGTTACCTGCTCACCTGAAGGATTACGTCTTGGGACAATTTCATAGCGGTACCCGATCGCCACCGGCACCATCGACTGCTTCATCGTGTCTAATGGATAGACTTGTGCGGGAGCGCCAGGGCATAGAGCGGGACATTGAGAGATATTGCGACAAGACAGATAGGATCATTCATGATGAGAACAGCAGGCCCATCTTAAAAAAGCTGGATGCGCATCTTGATCAATCCTTCAAAGAGCTGCTTAGAGTAAAAGAAAGGATATTAGACGAGGGAGAGAAGCTGTATCCGGGTGAAGTGGAGGAAACCATCGAAACTGTTGAAGTAGCAAAGGAGAAGATAGAGGACTGCCAAGATAAGATTGCAGTGAGTCTATCCTTTGACCCAGTCAGAACCCTAGGAACACGGACGAGGGTAAAACAGCCAGAGCTTAGCCCCATAAGAAGTAGAGTCCTACACACTCCTGCATGGGGGGAGTCATCCGAGGACGAGACCCCTGATTTAGAGACAACGATGAAGAAGGAGGAAGCTCAAATGAAGAGGAAAATCGCAGAGATGCAGACAAGACAGCATGAACAGATGGAGAAACTAACCGAGCAGCGGGCCAAAGAAGAGGCCGAGAAAAAGGCTCGGAAAATAGCCAGACAACAAGCACTACAGGACATCGCGGCAGAGGAGAAACTCCTCAAACGGATAGAAAAGGAGACGCTCATCAGAACACGTGAAGTGGCACGGCAGAAAGTGCTTGATGAAATTACAACTGAGGAGAACAGACTCAGGATCGCAGCTGAAGAAAAAGTCAAAATTGCTGCCGATAAGGCCGACCGAATCAGACGTGCAGTAGAAGAGGACCTCGTCAGGCGAGACGTAGAACTAGAAGACCGAGTCATGCGATCGCTAGATGCTAGGAAACCTCTGAAGGTCAAGCCAGAACCTATTACCCCTAGGATAAAGATGGAGATGACCAACCCTAGGGCTGGGACAAGGCCAAAGACGTCCACCCAAGTGATGACAAGGCAGAGACCTAAAGTTGAGGCTACCCCTGCGACCTTGGATGCTTCATATCAACCCATAGATGAGGATCTCCCTAACCACTCCGATCCTTTTACACCGAGATTTGATGAAGGTGGTGAGCTTAGAAAGTTCTTCCAAGGAGTGGCAAAGCCATCGTTCCCTAAGTTTTCTGGAGCTAAAGATCAATTCCATGACTGGTGGGAGCAGTTTGACATTTTTGTGAATCGTGCAAAAGTGCCCGTCCGCTTTAAAATGATTATGCTGAAGAATAACTTGTCGGGAGACCCACTAGATCTAGTTAAGAGACTAGGATACTCGGATATCCAATATGAGATGGCGCTTGAAAAACTGAAAACCAGATATGGTGGACAAAAGCGTCTATTACAACGACACATCGAAGCTATCATGGCCATACAACCCCTGAAAGAAGAAGATTTGAAAGGCCTTGCTGACTTTTCAAACCAGTTATTTGACGCAGTAGCGAAGTTGAAGGATGCTGGCCAGGAACGCGAACTAGTTGGCCCATCAGCCTTATTCACAATTACTCTACAGAGGATTCCCAGTACCCTGCTCATACAGTATCAGAATCGCCGCCAACTTGCTGAAGAAGAGGATGGACTTGATACCTTTGTGAGATGGCTAGATAAGCAAGTAGCCATTCGACTTGAGAAGGCCGAGCTAAAAGAACCATTGAAAAGTCAAAAGTCAGAAGACTTCCGCCAGAAGAAAGGCGTCGGGAGTCATAATAGGAGTCAGGGTCATGCCACGAGTTCAAACGACTCAACTAAACTATCGAAGAGCCAGAAGTCCAATTCTGCCAGCGCCAACCAACAAGAATCGTCCACGTCAAAGCCGCCATTCATCTGCCCCCTTTGTCGGGGTAAACACGGGATAGCAAAGTGCGAGAAGTGGCACGCTGCAGGAGTTCAAGATCGTTGGGCAATGGCTAAAGAGCACAAGATCTGCTTCAGGTGTCTGTACATAGGACACCAAGGCAGAGACTGCAAATCGACGAGAAAATGTGACACGGAAGGGTGTACCAAAACCCATAGAAGCCTACACCCGACAACAGCACCATCATCGACCAACTTCGACAAGGTGAACAGCGCATTCGGAGTTGATAGCTCGGGTAAAGTGATCCCGACCAGGGTTGGAATACGCGTTCTACCCATATACATACTCTCAAAAGGAGGACACAAACGAAAACTCCAAGCGTTCCTGGACGATGGATCTGATTCGTCCTACATTAGAACTGATGTAGCCAAATCGTTAGGGCTACCAATAGAGGATGCAAATCTAATCCTATCCACGTTAACCAATTCGGAAAGCATCATCCCAAGTGGACTTGTATCGTTCGACAAAGAAAGTCTAGACAGGGAGATGAGGGCAACGATTGGAGCTCGCACGCTCGACTCGGTGTGCGAGGGATTAAAAGCACCCGATTGGACCAGAATCCAGGAAAATTGGAGTCATCTCAGTGGGATCGAGTTCCCCAAGGTTGCAGGAGAGCGAAAGGTCGACATTCTCATCGGTTCGAACCATCTAGAGCTAACCATGACCTTGGAGGAAAGATTTGGGAAGCCAGGGCAACCTGTGGCCCGCAAAACGCCACTAGGTTGGACTTGCGTCGGCCCGCTAACATCGACGTCATAGTTCTCGACATCGTCATCGGAAACTTACTGTGCTCAATCCATCGCAATAGACACATCGAGTGATATCGAAACTGATGAGGCAATGCGCCGATTGTGGAACATCGACGCTCTTGAAGGGAAAACCCAAGCGGATGAAACCCCCGAGGAGAGATTGGCGACTGCTAAGGCCTCAGAGTCACTGAAATTTATAAGATCGGAGGGGAGATACCAAGTCAGCATCCCCTGGAAAGAGGATCGACCTAAGTTGCCTGACAATCGCTCAGCAACCGAGAAAAGGTTAAGGAGTCTTGAGGCTAGTTTGAGAAGACGGCCGAATGTGGCAGTCCAATACCAGGATGTGTTTGAGGATAACGTAAGAAAAGGATATATCAAGGAGATCTTGGATGAGAATAAGTATACCCCAGGGTGGTATCTTCCTCACTTTGGCGTAGTTAAGGAAGACCGCGAGACAACAAAGGTTAGAGTTGTTTACGATGGAGAAGCGGTTTACGCTGGAACCAGCCTCAATGACCAGATGCTTCCGGGTCCCAAGCTACAGCAAGAAATACTAGATATCCTGATCACATTTAGGCAAGGAGCCATTGCGCTCATGGGTGACATCAAAGAGATGTTCAGCCAGGTACTACTAGACCCTGTGGACTGCAGATACCATCGGATCCTTTGGCAGGACAAGACCTTCGAGTCCACCAGACTACCATTTGGGGATCGGGCGTCACCGTTTTTAGCCCAATTGGTAATACGCACTCATGCGGAGAAACACAGCTCGGAGTACCCATTAGCTGCGGAAGCATGTCGCAGAAGTCTGAACATGGACGATGCATTGCCGTCCGTCGACCACGTACCAATTGCCAAAGCTATGAGGAGGGAGCTCACAGAATTGCTTGGTAAAGCCGGTTTCGCAATCCGAAAATGGATGAGTAACAACATTGAGGTTTTGAAAGATGTTCCAGAGGAGAGTCGGTCACCGGGAATAGTAGACTTGGAGGAGTCAGATCTCCCGTGTCAGAAGCCGTTAGGAGTGTTGTGGAACGCCGAGAAGGATGTCATCGGGTACAAACACAAGGCAGTGGAGGTGATAATCGTCACCAAAAGAACCGCACTTAGTCTGGTAGCTAGACTTTTCGACCCGCTGCAGCTTTTGGCGCCATATGTTATCCGCGCCAAGATGGTTTTACAAGAGGCCTGGGGCCTTATTCATGAAGCCTTCTTAGGGCCTAGTAAGCACTTACGTATTACTAGGTCGTTATTAGCGAATTACGCGGTATTCACGAAGCACCCGTAACTTCAATCTATTTCGCAAGTCGTTACTAGTGTTACGTGAGATGTTCGGGCTTCTTAGCGTGTTATCAGTCCATGCTTAGATAGTTGGACACATTTTTACACAAGGAGCATGGCTGCGGCGTTGATTGTGTTGGAAAATTTGGAAGCAAGGCGGGCTTTACGACGGCAGCGTGTGTTTAGAGATCGTCTACAACCGCTTGACGTCTATGATGACGTAGATTTGTACAGACGATACCGGATGACTCGGCCGGTCCTTCTCGAAGTTATCGACCTGTTGCAGGATGACATTGCCCCGTATACGCTGCGCTCGCACGCCGTTCCAGCAACTCTCCAAGTTTGCGTTGCGCTTAGATATTTTGCTACTGGCAGTTTGCAGTTGGACAATGGAGACATGTCAAATGGCTTGAGTCATTTCCTCGAACAGCTGCTGAGCAAGAACGTCAGAAGGAAGGATTTTATACAGAACGCCATCGGATTCCGAACGTTATTGGCTGCGTAGATGGATCCCTTATTCCGATCAAATGTCCATCCGTAAACGAGAATGCATACGTGTGCAGGAAACAGTGGCATGCCATTAATGTGCAGGGGATTTGTACTTATGATTTGAAATTTTCAAATATAGTAGCCCGATGGCCAGGTGCCACCCATGATGCGTTTATCTGGTCCAACTGCAATTTAAAGGTGAAGATGGAACGCGGCCTGAATGATGGAGGATACTTGCTCGGTGACAGTGCCTACCCACTTAGACCCTGTCTCATGACCCCAGTCTCCCGCCCAGCAGATGCAGCGGACAGACAATACAACGTTCACCACAGGCGAGTACGAAACATCATTGAACGAACCTTTGGAAGATGGAAAAACCGATGGAGGTGCTTGCACAAAGAAGGTAAATTATGTCCTTATTGGTGAATCAGGAGAGATCGCCAGTTTCTAGACACCGACAGCACCTGTCTGCAAATGGCTATTATAGCCATTCTCAGGCAGTGCTGCAGCATTTCACCCCATAACATTGCTGCATAGACTGCTTTGCAGTACAAGTTCCATTTCGATTTCGACTGACTTTCCCCATTCTCATTTCTTTTATAAGATGCCTTTTTTGCAGGTGGAACTCTTCGATTAAGCCCCGAGAAGTGTTGCTCGGTGATCATTGCAACATCTGTGCTACATAACATCTGTGAAAACCACGGCCTCCCTGTCCCAAACGACCCACCAGCCAATGTGGATAATCCCGATGATGACGTCAACAATAGACCAATCCTCGATGTCGATGTCGAAGAAAGAGGTGTTGGAGAAAGGGCACGCTTGATAGATCAGCATTTCAGGAATATGTAGTATGTATTTAAAACAGAACTTTATTTCCAATTAACCCAAACATTTTAATTGATGTGTACAACCAAAATGGTGGTACATGTAACAAGAGACGTTTTCAACATCATGTTACAATCAACAACGATAAACAGTAAGGTTGTAGAGCATTTGATTACTGGCGAGACTGCCAAACTACAATTCCAACGATCTTCTTTCATCAACAAATAAACATCATGTTTGTACAGAACAATGTACTGTGATCAAGGTATAAATTCATACCAACAACCAACACGATTTTGATGAAAGCACAATCTTATCAGTTATTCCTTACTTCACTATCTATCTAACAAACAATGTAGCAGTTATACAGCAACAACATCACTTTAAAATTGCGTGATATATGTAGGTCACTCTCCTTTGGCCATTTTTTCAAGTACAGAGAATGCCGATGACCTGGACTTGTACTCCTTTGGTTTTGAGCCAGTTTTCTGGGATTCGCTGGTTTCCGTAACAGCATCCACTAGTACCTCCAATAGCCATACTGCCTTTTTTGCGAGATGAACCTTTGTTTCTTCCAGATGAAGCCGTTGTTCTTCCACGTCAAGTCGCTTGCTCTCGATTTTGACCCGTTCCTTCTCCACATCAATTAGTTCAACGGCATGTGAAAGCTTCTTATCTGCGAGAGACAAACCAGTTGAAGACGCCTTGGAAGAGCCAGCAGTGGGACGACAGCTCTTGGGTTGTCGGGCAGGACTTGGCGGCGGTGAAGGGGATCGGGTGTCATCTTCTGAGCTGCTATCGTTCGGGCGCGTGACGGTTGCTCTAACCTTACGAATTCTCTGGAAAATACATTTGATAGACTTAAATGCAAAAAGCCATTAAACATGAGTGAGGTCTTAGTATGTCTTTAGTTGTTATTTACTTCCTTCTCATATAGAAGGCCAGTACTGAAACGGGCACGTCAGGAGATACGTTTTCTTTCCTAATAACGACACAAGCAAATGAGAAAAAGCATTGCACAGATCGTTGTGCAGCCACCTGGAAAGTTGCGATCTTCCCTTATCACTGCTTATGCCTCCAGTAATCAAAAACCTATTTACCTCGGGTGATTTCCGCAATTCAACGGTATGGAATGTATGCAATGACTTCTTTGCTGCGACAGACAAACCAGTTGAAGACGCCTTGGAAGAGCCAGCAGTGGGACGACAGCTCTTGGGTTGTCGGACAGGACTTGGCGGCGGTGAAGGGGATCGGGTGTCATCTTCTGAGCTGCTATCGTTCGGGCGCGTGACGGTTGCTGTAACCTTACGAATTCTCTGGAAAATACATTTGATAGAATTAAGTATTGAATGCTATGTAAGGATGAAATATCTCGTCAAGAGCCAAGCGCCTAAGATGGCACTTTTGAATCTGTAGACAAATCGGGCGAAATGTAATGCAGGAAACTGGAGCGCCCGCAGACGACCAACCTACCTTCGATTTTTGAAGTGAGAGTGACGCATTCTGATCGAAATAAGAAATTTCGTCATCATCGGCTTCTGTGACAGACGGGGAAAACGGGTATTGCTGGTTCATGTCATCTTCAGGTAGGTCCAGCTCTTCTGTGTCCATACCAGTAGCGATTCCTTGTATCATTTCGACACCGATTAGGCCTACGATCCTTTGCTCGAGTTGCGTCAACTCGGACACGTCATCGCCAAGGGGTTTGTTCCCGGTCCGCTTGGTCAGTACATTGATTTTTGCAGCCTTCTGTTTTGCCTTCGATTTCAGGTCATGCCATTTATGGTGAACTGCTTCGGTCGTTCTCCGGACGCTTGCCACACTGTTGATCTTAAGGGTTATTTCTTTCCACGTGTCGGACTTCCGCTTCAGCGTAATGACATCCGAAAACTTGCTGCTGATCACGGACCACTTCGATTCCACGAGATCAACTAACTTTATAATTTCATTTGGGGAAAAATTCACACCCCGTTTCCTCTTTCCTTCCTCGGGTGGTGGGACAACGGTCTTCTTTCCTTCCTCGGGTGGTGGGACAATGGTGTTCCTCTTCTTATTGGTTTTCTCCATGATGTTGTCAGGGTGGCGAATATCCATCAAATGATGGTAAGCACGTCCAATTACTGTATAAATACTCGATGCCCCTATTACAAACAGTCAATGAGGTGAGCTCAAGTGGATTACGTAACAATTCTATACAGATCACCTCAAGTGCGTACCTGATAATATTTCCCTACGAAGGGTTTAATAAGTAATACGGTAATAAATCGATGATAATGCTTTGTGAATAAGACGTAGTGTCTTACTTGGCAGTTACTAAAGTCTTACTACGAGCCACGTAAATCGTTATTAGTAACAATTTTACGAAGGCTTCATGAATAAGGCCCCTGGCTAGTGGGCTTAGGTTGGGACGATCCATTCCCTTCCACGCGAGAGAAGTCAGTTCGTACATGGCTAGAGGAACTACCCCAAGTCGAATCGTTTGAAGTTCCTAGATGTTATCACAGAGGACAGCCCTTGACTTCAGAGTTGCACACATTCACGGATGCGTCTAGTCTTGCGTATGCTGCTGTAGTGTACGTCAGGGATTGTTACTCTGATGGTACCATTACAGTTCGTATCATTATCGCTAAGGCAAGGGTTACGCCTTTGAAATCCGTGAGCATTCCTCGCTTGGAACTAATGGGTGCTGTTCTAGGATTGCGTCTGGCCATCAAGTGCAAGGAGTTGTTAGGCCTGACGACACTGATGTTTTGGACAGATAGCATGGACGTGGTATTTTGGATTCGCGGCCAGTCCAGACGCTATAAGCCATTCATATCACATCGAATCGCCGAGATCCAAGAGGAAACCTGTCCCCAGCAATGGAGGCACGTCCCCGGAAAGAAGAATCCAGCGGACCTGGCGACTAGAGGCGCCTCAGTTCATGATCTGATTCACGACAGTTTCTGGACCTATGGACCGGACTTTCTCCAATTGGAAGAAAAGAATTGGCCAACGCCAAAGAACATTGATCAACCAGAGTTTTCCGAACAAGCTCAAGATGAAATTCCAAAGAACAAAGTTCAGACTTTCGCCACTTGTCATGGAGAAAACACCTTGGTGAATGAATCGATCATCGACTGTCATCGGTACTCAAGTATGTCCAGATTGGTGCGTGTGACTGCTTGGGTGTTGAGATTCGTTCACGTCCTGAAGACAAGACAGAAACCATCTTACCCAGTTCTGGAACTCAGGGAGTTAGACCGAGCTGAGCAATATTGGATCAGACAGGTTCAACAAGAGACTCTCAGTCCAGTCATAAAGAGTCTGCGAAGCGACAAGCCTTGCACGTCAGGAAACTTGAAGCCGCTTCTTCCCTTCCTAGACGATGAGGGATTTGTTCGTGTCGGAGGGAGATTACAAAACTCAGATTTGCCCTTTCACGTGAGGCACCCATATCTAGTCCCACGGCAGAGTCACGTCGCCCAGCTCCTAGTCCGCAGAGTTCATTGTAACGGTAGACATGCCCGTGGTGTGAACGCAAGCTTAGCCGACCTCCGTCAGAAGTACTGGGTCGTGCATGGACGGGAGGAGTTAAAGAAGTATGCCAGAGGATGTGTGGTCTGCAACATGAAACGTAAACGGCCGTATAAGCAGGTGATGGCGCCGCTTCCATCTCATCGAATCACAGTTCGTATTAGAGCCTTTGCGAAGACTGGAGTGGATTATGCTGGACCGTATTTAGTGAAAATATCGAGAAAAACTAACGCCAAACGTTGGTTGTGTCTCTTCACGTGCACAACCTCAAGAGCCGTGCATCTGGAAATCGCTTACGGTCTGGACACAGACAGTTTTCTACTCGCCTTCTCACGCATGGTTGCTAGGAGGGGAAAACCTGAACTTGTGATATCTGACAACGGAACCAACTTCGTGGGGGCAAACCGCGAATTGGGTGAGTTGGTCCGAGGACTTGACCAAACGAAGATCGTGGAGGATGCTGCCAATTGAGCGATAGAGTGGCGATTCAATCCACCAGGCGGTTCCCACCACGGAGGGTTCTTTGAAGCTCTTATAAAATCGGCGAAGAAAGCCTTAAAATCCATCGTAGGCGAGGCCAAGCTCACTGATGAGGAGCTAGTTACAGTAGTAGCGGAGGTTGAGGGCATCCTCAACTCTAGGCCACTTACCTACTGCAGTGATGATCCCAATGATGACGTTGTTTTGACACCAAACCACTTTCTGATCGGCCAAGCTGGAGGCCAGCTTGCACCCCGCGTCCTGGAGGATATAGCAGCAAGTCCAAGAGATCGTTGGAGATACATTCAACAGATGGTTACCCAGATATGGCGCCGGTGGAACCGAGAGTTCCTTAGTTTACTTCAAACCCGCGGAAAATGGCTGGATATCAAGCAAGATCCAGAAGTTGGAGATATAGTTTTAGTAGCCGACTGGACCAACCCAAAGGGCAAGTGGCCACTGGGACGAATCGTGGAAACCCTGCCGTGTAAAGACGGACATGCCCGTAGCGTGCGGGTTGAGTCGCGTGGGAAGGAGTTTCTGAGACCTATCAGCAAGATTTGCCCCCTCTACGTTAACAATGCAGATTCGGTGGCCAACGGCCTTGCGTTGGACCACGGGGGGGAGCGTGTTGGGGCGCAGGACCCCGCTGCGGAGACCGATCAGCCGGTTGCGGCTGACGGGGAAAAGGTCACATAATTTAGGAGGAGAGACGATAACGACGAGGGATTTCTCTAATTTCTACTTTTTTTCGGACTTTTAAATCTGGCATTTTTGGCAGGTCGGTGTGGATAGGGAGGAGGCTTGGATTGGATGAGCGGGAAGAGTGGATATCGTCTATTCTGGAGATATTGACATCGGGTTGAGAAATCGTTTTGTTTGGAGCATAAACGGACGTTTTTGTGCCGTGTTTGGCGCCACTATTTTTCTCGCGCCGTGGCTCATGAAGGGAGGCCTCCCGCCCGCGATTATTTAGATCGTTCTATTCCAATACGGAGAACGTGAGTAACATTTTATTCATTGATTTATTTGGATTCGGATAGACCGATGAGATCTTTGTGAACTTTGTTCGTGTACATATGTTGTCGTGTTCGGAATCGTGTCTATTCGTATTATTCTAAATCTAAACCACGTGAATGGATTCTGGAAGGATCTGTTCAATCATATCGTAAATGTGGAGCTCGCCAAGCCAGGATCGAGAGCAAGTGGACTCATAGAGAATTGAAGAAACCAGGCTGTGGTAAGTTTGTGACATTTTAGTACTTTATAGATACAGTCCTCACATCGCCTTAGTGTATGGGAGGTCAATTATAGCTGCGCCCAAACACTACACATAAACGATTCATGCCACGAATTATGCACAGTGCAAATGTGTGCTGTGCCATTCGGTAATTGATTCCCTTACATTCGGGACTGGAAACTCCAAAAGGGGTCATCCCTATGTTCCCCGGTACCTATGTTCCCCGGTACCTATCTTCCCCAAGAGGTACCTACCTTCCCCCAAGAGGTACCTATGTTCCCCCAAGAGGTACCTATGTTCCCCGGTACCTATGTTCCCCCATATAGTTTTTATGATACAGTGTATGTACCAATTTAAAGCAAAGGCGCGTGCACCTTTGCCTTTAAGTCACGAAACAATGAATCTATGCTGAGTAAAAATGTCTTTTAATACAAACAAAAAATACTGAAACGCTGCTTTTTGGGGAATTTCTGGGAATTGAAATTTCCTGGAATTCAGTGATTTCATTCTGTGAGGTCTTTCCAGGAATTTGTGGAAACAAATCGTATCACAAAAAACACACTTTTCTTTGCGGACATAGGTACTGGGAACATAGGTACCTTGGGAACATAGGTACCGGGGAACATAGATACCTCATCGGGGAACATAGGTACCTCTTCGGGGAACATAGGTACCGGGGAACATAGGTATGCTCCCCTCCACAATGAGGTTGTTTCGACAGATTCTGTAGCACACCGAATGTGCCAAGAGCAGTCCACTGCGTAAGTATATGGTGAGACTAGATCAGAGGGCAGCCCAAAATGCAGAGCGCCAACGGTCATTCCAGTTCAAGGGAAGGGGATTCCTGAACCGGAAGAGAAAAGAGAGCCGAGTACTTCTGAAGACAAACCGATGATCAAAGTGCAAGATTTCACACCCATGGCATGAATCCACTCATGCACTCGATGTTATTTTGAAATCCAGCTCAGGTTAACAGCGCAGTGGCCATTGAAAGTGAGGTGTGTGTGATCGACAAATGGGTTCACCGAATGCTGCTTTGTTTACCGCATAGATATAGTGTATGCACACGGCAGAATCAGCTGAAATTTGGGTGATGTGCACGGTAAAGTGAGGCGCGCGAAATACAGAAAAATGACACATATCTTCAGTGGTTTTGGCGAAGGCAACGGGGGCAATACCGGTGGAAGTTTGATAATATGAGTTCTAGGGGACTGTGTGGTGTTATATTCAGCAATATACATACCCTGTTTCCTCAGGTATACCGTCTTTGGGCGACATATTTAAGAGGCCCGAAGGGATGAATACCTCGCATACCTAATACAAAGTTTAGGCCTAGTGGATTAGACTGACTGGCTCAGATCGTGGCGGAGACCTATGGCCAGAGGCACCCACTACTTGCAGTCCAACACCATTGTTCGATGGGATTTTAAATGAATTGAATGGGTTGTATTACGAGACAATCGTGTTTGGGCTTAATTCATGGCGTGACCGAGGCGGAGCAAATGGACAATGCCCATTTATCACGTGGGCAAAGAATAACCGCCCCGCATGTGGTGAACCCTACTGCATACCCCACCCAATGTATGGACACTGTCATTTTGTATTAGCGGTATAGGAAGACGGTATACGTGAGGAAACATAAAGTATATTCCTGGTACATGCGTGAATAGTAGTTGTTACAAGGTAGTCATCTGACTACGACAAAATAACATCCCGCATGAAGCATACACGCATAGGAGAACTGCCCTTGTGGGACACAACTTCACGTCCAGTGATATGCGCCATGATGCCCCCTTATAGGCATGGTTCCCTGTCTCTTCGGTTTTTGAAGACGTTTCTTCCGCCTCTCAACAATGCTTGAAAATTGCTGCGGAGGCACTCGATCAAAACACAGCTTGTTGCATGTAGCATTTTTTATTTTGTTTCAAAAATCATATTTGGAATCACCAGATAAACCTACCCATGCACACGTGTTGCTGTCAGTTGGTTTGAACCATACATCCCAAAAAGTAGTGCAGCGGTGAAAATCAATGAAAAAAGCGCCACCTATTTTCAGACCCCAACCTTGAATTCGTCACACATAACGTCCAAAACATTTCATGGTTAGACAGGTTTGGATATTATTTGGTTGTGAACGCGTTCGTCGCTGATTTATTCTAGGAAAGCGTTATGAGCGTGTGGATTGTGCCAATTTAACTTGAAAATGGCTAAGGCGTTTATAACAGGTGCCAGACCGTGAGAATAAAAAAGCTATGTGACCTGGTACGGTTGCGTCGGAATAAGCTTTATGTAGGTAAACTCAGTTAATCCATGTGCATGTGCACATGAAGGCAAGTAGTCCAATTTCGGCATCAACACTGTCTCAACAATGAGAGACCAGATTCGCACCCAGTGCTTTCTGGCATTTTTAACCTCATATCTGGAATGATCGCCGCTTGAGTCCAATTTCCCCCGTCTTTTTTTTCCCCCGTCTTTTTCGTCTTCGAACACGCAATCAATATCGTTGTGACTATCATGAATCGTCCGTTGTGCTTCGAAAACTGTTGGAGGCTACACCTGCGCCACATTTGTCTGGTGTTGTTAGATACTTTTGTTTGAATCCGACAAAAAAATGTGTTGGTGCCCTGGATTAAACATGTACTGAATACGGGCATGGGTGAATGTTTAGTCTTCCTGAAGCAGATTACTTTTTTTTGCAAGATTCCATTAAACATACGTTGAAAAAAACAGTGACGCATCCTCCCATAGTTTCCCATATAATAATGATTATTACTCGGATCACACACATGACGTACACATCGAAAGCAATCTCCTGGAGCATTCCGTAAATCACGTGTTCAGATGTTTATGCAGCATTTCGATCTTTGGTAGTACGTGTACATAATTCCCCCACAGACGTTGGTTTCTTCGGAAGTTGCCCTGGCGGCCTGGTGGATCTTTGATCTATACTCTATGGCGCAATATTTCCCAGGACGCCGAGGATTCGGTTTACAAATCACTGGAAAACATTATGTGTGCATTCGATGATATCAATTTTAGGAATTGATACTGAACTGGAGTTATTGGTTGTCTCACTAAACCGCGAGTACAATGTACCTTATATAGCTTTAATTCGTTCTTGGTGTTACCACGTAACTTAAAGCGAACTGGAACCGCCGAGCCAGTTCGTATGACCTCGTTTTCATTTCCCGCGTATCGGGTGATCAGAACGAGGCATGAATGAAACATGGCGCCTAGCTGTCAATCATTGAGTGACGTCACTACTATGGAATTTACTACGAAAACTCATGAATGAAAGATCGCATGACTCACGTGATTCTCACATGATTCTCAATAATAACAAATTGAACTGCGCATGCTCGGGCACTGGGGGCGGAGCTACAAATCTGAACTCGAATATGAAGTTGGAAGTTCGACATTCTCGGGCGGTGAAAGTCGAAAAGTTGAATAAATCGCTCGGCGGTTCCAGTTCGCTTTAATTATCAAGATATGCTGTATCGAATTATTTAGAAAACAAACAGCCTGTGTTTAAAGTTATATGAGTATATCAAGAACACGGTGGCTAAATGTATTAGTTTGCCGCATAAAAATACGTGCTTACCTGGCAAGGAAGTGACGACTAAAAAGAAACATACAAAAGATTAGTTCATTTTGAGAGACGTTTGGCCCGTATTTATTTATTTATTTCCCGATTGTACCCCTCCAACACTGTAATGGGAGGGTTTTGTTTGTATTATGTTCATTGCAAAGGTTAACCAATACCTTTACCCACCGCCGTGAAGAAGGTGGGCGGACCACAAGTGCTTAAAATTGTTACCTATCTCTGATGTTTTCTTATACATATCTCGTGTCAATTTCAGCACATTGGCTAGCGGAAATATCAAATAGTACTTTCACTTGAAGAATAATCAGGTCATATTTGTTGATAATTGCATACACTGTATGTGATAACTGTGTTAGTACAATGTCGGCCATGATGTCTAGGTCGTCCTCGTGAACACCGGTATCGGGTGCCATTTTGAAGAGGCCTCTTGGGGTGCCATATATTGCATGTATCATAATTGGCTATTTATACTCCATGAACAGTGTTATTTAAATGTTATTGTATGCACAGGTCGTCACAGTTATTGGCTAGGTCTTTCTAATGTTTTGTTAATAGTCAGTGTTCCAGGGCGGTATGGGAAGCGGTGCTTTGCAGATTGTGCATGAGAACTGACAATTAAGGTTGAACCGGGGCCTACTTAGTCCTACTGGTACCCTTTTGTGGACCTCCGAAATGTGTGGTCCAACTTTTAAAGTACAGAATGGATACGCTACCGATATTCACGAGGACATCCCATATCTAAAGAACCGTGATTATACCAGGAATGAATAAAGACTAAGAACGTATAATGCGTTATAGCATCACCTTGTTCCTTACTAGATACCACATTATGATGATATGGGCATTTTACAGGACATATACATGTTAGCATTTCCTATCTAAGTGGTAACGCTCCTATTTTATGAATTATATCTTGTATAAATGTAAGAAGAATGCTTAACTAGCTATTGGTTAGATAGACTACCAGTTAGGTCTAATTTTTAATTTAGGGAGCTTTTTGCAATTCTGCCCCCCCCCCCCGGTTTACTTGCTAAAACATGTCAGAAGGATGGGGGTGGGGGGGGGGGGGCTCCCCCATGTCAAACAGTTGTGTGAGTTCACTAGAGCTTGGCAGGTATATGGGGATGAGAGAGGTAACATTTTGTTTGTATTGGTCCTGCCTCAAATAGCAACTCTTGCAAATGGCTAGGTTCTTTTCTGGAACTGAGCACCATGCGATTAAAAATAATATATGTATATGGGGTGATTTTGTGTTGTTCATTCTTTTCCAGTTTATACGTGATGATATACATATGTTACATGTCTAACCAGTGGTGTTCAATGTGCTCAAGTCTCGTCTGTGACACATGACGGTTCTTTTTCTAATCTTTTCCACATCAGAAATGGACGCTTCTCGTATTCATACCGATTCAGTCGGCCTAAAGCGATACCTACCGCAGATAATCTAGTTAGAAAATCACTTGATCTGCTCGATCAGTGCCTGAACAGCCGACAGTCGACAGAGAACCTATGCCAACGTTCTCTAGCGTTATGGACGGAAACTTGGTCAAATGTGTGCAGCTACAACAGCCAGCCTACTCTCCGGTCAAAACGCCAGGGCTTCAACGAGTCAACTAATATTTTCCAAGTTTTCGGGCTCGATACTGCACGCGCGGTGCTGATCCTTTGTGTTATTCTGATTTTAAACGAATATCTTCAGTGAAATAAATCCATGATATGTCAAATCCTAAAACCTAAAGGCAGCCCCCATTGAACGATAAAATTGCAGTAAAGCACTGTCACACCCTTCTCTGGCATTGCAAGTTTGAAAACATATATACCTACCAAGATTTTCGACGATAAATTTCTGCGATAGAATACATTTAAATAGCATAAGCCTCGCCATCTTTCCTTGGAACTTCCAATTGTGCTTTCCAAATGCTTCACCTCCAAGATGAAAAGGATAATGTCGATTTCCCCACCATCTCCCATTGACAGGGCCAAGCTTTGTGAAATGGGTAACGTCCCAGCCATCCCAAAACACCATCGCCTTATATGACCTACCGCCTTTTTTGTAGCGGATAGTCATTGCCAATAGGTGCCACCCTTCCTGTTTGTCAGAGCAAGAAATTTTCGCATGCGTAAAATATGCCCTTTCCCGAACATAGTGTGCTACTGTTAGAGCTCTGTATCCAAGGCAAATGGAGAGCCTGTAGCCTTTCTCAATTTCATCAAGAATGTACTGCATCTGGCACCTCCATTTGACCTTAACGTAAAAAGCGATAGTGTAGGGCTTAGGATGTAACCCTGACGTGAAGCGTTGTTTGATATTGATGTTTTCATGTTTGCCGCCAGTCATTCGAAGAGCATGACCAAATGAAGTAGAGTATACATACTGTCCATTTCTAATATTCATAGGCAACGAGAAGAGTAGAATTATGTAGTAGTAATTAAATTACGTGTCCTGGATGTAGTTTATCACGTACATTTATACCGACAATAATCTGATGTAGCAATATCTGTGAAGTGGTATTTCACATGACAGACTGAGCTCTGTATGTTGTCACGCTTCAGAAAAGTACAAATAATTCGGCCCATGTCAAGGACTTTAGGCCGTTACTTTAACATGTCGTAGAAAACAAACAGCCAGATACCATTGCAGTGATGCCAAACCAAACAAATTACAAATGACGAGGCTACTGTCACATGAATCACCAATCCTCCAATGAAAGGACTAGCTGCCATTTGCTGCCTCTTGAACCGGAAAATACCAACCGGAAGAGGTCACATGTACTTTGGTAAACGCTGCTAGTGTCACTTAAAGCAACCGTTACAAATGGCGAGACTGGGAGATTGCTGAATTACCATGATGAATATATACGACGAGGTAAAGACGTTATAGTCCCAAAGCACCCACACGGCTAAGGCGGCAGGGTACCAACCCATCTATAGCCAACTTTACATGCCATATATATTTTCCTTTTTAATCCATGAGGAATTATAGTGAAGATAACTCGCAAAATTGCTGAAAAATCCTGTCGGTAATAATCCAGGCGAGAAGTACTAAACTGACTGTGTACTCACTTCACCATGGCATCGCTGCCATTCAGGTAGTAAAGTCGATACACTGCAGCAGGCAAAAGAATGAACAACTGTAAGGGATGTGCAATTTACTTCGCACTAAGTGCTGAAGAACAGACCGGGCTTTGTGCGCAGCTCTGCAGCCGGGTGACCTAAGGCAGTGATTTCAGATCTGGCAAAAAAAGACAGCAGTCAGTCAAAATTTGGTCGTGTCATTACTGAACATCAGACCAAAATTTAGGAGAAAATCAGGCACGGAGCCCTCACCCGACGGCGTGTCTGCTGCAATAACTCCTGAATCGGCTCCTGTAACGCTCATAAATCCTTCTATACCCCGGACCCCGGACCAACGATCATCATGATTTTAGAAAAGAAGTCGGCGAGCTGGTCCACATTAGTGTCAACCTGTATATTTTTTTCTGAGTAAATGTACAGTGATAGGGGAGACCTTTATTCAAGAAAAAAACAGCACGAAATCTTAAAGCGACCCGGATACAAGATATTTTTATCCCTGCAACTTACGATTATTAACGATGGGTTGTGGGACAAAAATTGCTTATGTGCGGGTTAAACAGGTTACTTATCTATCGCAGGTCTCAGCAAGGCCGAACGATTGTTTTCGGAGTACCTAAAATTACCATCGCAAAAGATACACTTTTGTCGCATGCGATACAGATGTCCCTTCGACAAAAATCTCTCGTTTGCCTTGTTGGATAATTTCGTCTTTTTTACGTGAGAAAACCTTACCGTTATTCGGTATTCTTGGTGGTGTAACTTTATCTTTACAAGAGGAAATCCGCGTCGGTAGTGAGGTCAAGAGCATATATCCCATCAGAGATAAAAATGACCTTTTCGATGTCATGGCATACACCAGCAGTTCAGCACCGGAACCCTTAAACATAAACAGACAAGCTTCGAGTATTGTTTACACGGATGCCAAGGAATAACTTAAGTTGATGTACAAGTACGATGACTGTGTCGGTAGTGTTGACAGACTCGCATGCATACGAATTCTTCAGGAAATGATTTTGGCATAGATGCCCTAAATTTGCCTTTTTCAAAAGTTGCACGTGACCGGAACGAACCCCAAATGTAGAGTACTGCCATCGGATTGTCTGGTTGCAAATGAGCACGCTGGAGAGGCAGACACGACGAAATCTTTGATTGCACAATCCATCGGAATTTCCCTGAATGAAAGCCGGATGGCTCAGTGAGGCGCACAGGAAACAAACATGTAGCGGTACATGGCAAGGCATGCATTCAGATGGAGCCCTCCAGGAAGGCAAATAGACTGAACTGGAAGACACAATCACAATAATGGCAACTATCCTGATCAGTTGTAAAATATATTTTACAACAGTCGAGTACAAATGTTTGAATATTGCTTCCATTGCTATATTAAAAGTACATCGATAAATTTCGTTGATGAGATGAAATGCGATATATATATATCCTATAAAATGAAATCGTTTAGAATCACAGGGCTCTGAGATCGCTATGTCAATTTGATCAACGATGCATGTAAGGCGGTATTTTGTACTTGATGTCGCAAGATACGGTACCTGGAATGAGGGTAAATCACCGGCCTCCTACAAAAGCTGTGTTGGTCTCCCTTTCTGTAGCTTTACGGACAGAAGACAAGTTGGCACGGGCAGATTTCGTCGATGAAAGAAATAGTTGTGTAACACTTTCAAAATTTGCTTTGACAACCAAACGAATGTGGCATTCTGAAACAACACTTCAGTCTTCTTCATCTTCTCCGTTCTAATGTGGACAGTCCTATTGTCTATTGGTGCAGGTCTCTGTCCTCATCTGTCTTCTGAATCCCTATCGGTACGCATCTTCATCACTTTCTGCCTGCTTTGTGGTTTTTGTAATTTCAGGTTTGCTTAAAAGCAATCGATTTTATCAATGCTCGATCATCACTGCTTTGTTAATATCGATTTGCGTTCGATTGTGACACAATGGTGATACGACCACCATTGTGTGCCATCTGAATTGCCTTCCCGATGGTAAGTTGATGTAAACTAACTTCATGTAGTCCTATGTTTTATACCGGGCGCTGAACCATGAATATAGCAAGTCACAAAGACTAAGTGGTCACAATATTAACCAACCCTGGAACAACAGGGCTAAGGGTCTGGTTTGAAGTAGTACTAATATTTCTGGCAGAAGCATGACTAGTGCCAAGGTACTGCAATCTCTAACGTAAGGCCTTTGTATCGTTCATAAAAGACTCATCAATTACAGTCCTCATCAATGACAATGCCCAATTCATACAACCATAGTACTCGGACCTAGAGAAAGCTTGGTCGACAGTTTTCCTGAATTGAGAGCAAAATCATAACCATGGGACCATGTTTCGTCCGTGGCCTTGCCATATCATGTGCATCGTTTAGAGTTCATTCCGACACAATAGCTAAATATACACAAACCAATTGCAGTGCAGGTCAGACGGAAAAGGTGCAACTGTGGAGCCAACTTCAACACGGCTTTGCCTGATCATGAGCAGGGAGGTGTAATACTATGAACTAAAGTGACTTGGCATTATAATCGAATGTTCATGCAGCATTTGAATCTATGTCTAGGTACAAAAGATGCAAAACATTGTACATCATTGTATTGTTTGGGAGTGATTTACAAGGCTTTTGTTTGACTAAGATGCACCAGAACTCACCAGAACATTCAAAGTGAGTACTTATTAGGTAAACAAGAACGTTCGGAAGGTTCCTACCAGGCATGAATATACCAAATTGCCTCCAAAGTCTAAACAATTGACTTTTGTCAGAAATGAAATGGCCATGTGTTAAGATTCAAATTTTCTCTAATTGTGCGAAAAGCAGGCAAATTTATGCCTAGGGGGACCTTCATCAAAACATGGATAATTCAAGCCCTTACCTCAGAAGTAAAGGGCCATTTTAAAGTTTTCATAGCCCTACCCAACTCTAGCCTTTTGTCTGTCCATTACATACATTACATAACTACTGGGGATGGTCATCATAATTGAATCAAATTAATGGTCATTTTGTTACCACCGTCCGATTCTATCTTGTCAATATCAGCGTGTTATGTAACAAATGTGACAAACATTTTGATAAAGGCCTATACTTCAAGTCCCCAGCATTTAATCAAGGACAAGGACAATAAACTCTTTGGACAGCGCCTTAGACAAACCGTTAAGGAATATAACGCTGCTCACCTTTAGGCGGAAAACATGACGTCATCAAGCATAAAAATGTAAGTGTTCCACATGTTGTCCGGTTGATTGCAATAAATGAACTTTTACCAAAAAAATCACATCTTTTCATTCGTTACCATGGCAACAGTGCATTCCCCAAGACAAAAAATTGACGATATATACGTTTACACCTGGTGCTAGTGGAAAACAGTTGTTGAAAATTGAATAGTAACACTTTTTCACCGAATTTCTCAAACTCTGAGGTGGAAATTTCGAAAAATCATTTTTTCCAATATTTCCCCAGCGGATTTGTTTTCCTTCTTCACTGATTTGTTACTGATGGTTTGGGATAATAGAATGCACTGTCACTTTCTTGAAGAATTTTTTCTACATTTTTCATGTTTCAAGCTCAGTGTGCTGTACCATTCGGTAATTGATTCCCTTACATTCGGGACTGGAAACTCCACAATGAGGTTGATTCGACAGATCCTGTCGCACACCGAGTGTGCCAAGAGCAGTCAACTGCGAAAGTATATGGTGAGACTAGATCAGAGGGCAGCCCAAAATGCAGAGCGTCAACGGTCACTCCAGTTCAAGAGAGGAGATTCCTGAACCGGAAGAGAAAAGAGAGCCGAGTACTTCTGAAGACAAACCGATGATCAAAGTGCAAGATTTCACACCCATGGCATGAATCCACTCATGCACTAGATGTTATTTTGAAATCCAGCTCAGATTAACAGCGCAGTGGTCATTGAAAGTGAGATGTGTGTGATCGAAAAATGGGTTCACCGAATGCTGCTTTATTTACCGCATAGAGATAGTGTATGCACACGGCAGAATCAGCTGAAATTTGGGTGATGTGCACGGTAAAGTGAGGCGCGCGAAATACAGAAAAATGACACATATCTTCAGTGGTTTTGGCGAAGGCAACGGAGGCAATACCGGTGGAAGTTTGATAATATGAGTTCTAGGGGACTGTGTGGTGTTATATTCAGCAATACATACCCTGTTTCCTCACGTATACCGTCTTTTGTGCGCCATATTTAAGAGGCCCCAAGGGATGAATACCTCGCATACCTAATACAAAGTTTAGGTCAAGTGGATTAGACTGATTGGCTCAGATCGTGGCGGAGACCTATGCCCAGAGGCACCCACTACTTGCAGTCCAACACCATTGTTCGATGGGATTTTAAATGAATTGAATGGGTTGTATTACGAGACAATCGTGTTTGGGCTTTATTCATGGCGTGACCGAGGCGGAGCGAATGGACAATGCCCATTCATCACGTGGGCAAAGAAAAACCGCTCCGCATGTGGTGAACCCTACTGCATACCCCACCCAATGTATGGACACTGTCATTTTGTATTAGCGGTATAGGAAGACGGTATACGTGAGGCAACATAAAGTATATTCCTGGTACATGCGTGAATAGTAGTTGTTACAAGTTAGTCATCTGACTTCGACAAAATAACATCCCACATGAAGCATACACGCATAGGAGAACTGCCCTTGTGGGACACAACTTCACGTCCAGTGATATGCGCCATGATGCCCCCTTATAGGCATGGTTCCCTGTCTCTTCGGTTCTTGAAGACGTTTCTTCCGCCTCTCAACAATGCTAGAAAATTGCTGCGGAGGCACTCGATCAAAACACAGCTTTTTGCATGTAGCATTTTTTATTTTGTTTCAAAAATCATATTTGGAATCTCCAGATAAACCTACGCATGCACATGTATTGCTGTCAGTTGGTTTGAACCATACATCCCAAAAAGTAGTGCAGCGGTGAAAATCAATGAAAAAAGCGCCACCTATTTTCAGACCCCAACCTTGATTATTATTATTCGTCACACATAACGTACAAAACATTCCATGGTCAGACAGGTTTGGATATTATTTGGTTGTGAACGCGTTCGTCGCTGATTTATTCTAGGAAAGCGTTATGAGCGTGTGGATTGTGCCAATTTAACTTGAAAATGGCTAAGGCGTTTATAACAGGTGCCAGACCGTGAGAATAAAAAAGCTATGTGACCTGGTACGGTTGCGTCGGAATAAGCTTTATGTAGGTAAACTCAGTTAATCCATGTGCATGTGCACATGAAGGTAAGTAGTCCGATTTCGGCATCAACACTGTCTCAACAATGAGAGTCCAGATTCGCACCCTGTGCTTTCTGGCATTTATAACCTCATGGCTGGAATGATCGCCGCTTGAGTCCAACTTCCCCCGTCTTTTTCATCTTTTTCATCTGTGACTATCATGAATCGTCCGTTGTGCTTCGAAAACTGTTGGAGGCTACACCTGCGCCACATTTGGTTGGTGTTGTTAGATACTTTTGTTTGAATCCGACAAAAAAATGTGTTGGTGCCCTGGATTAAACATGTACTGAATACGGGCATGGGATGAATGTTTAGTTTTCCTGAAGCAGATTACTTTTTTTGCAAGATTCCTTTAAACATACGTTGAAAAAAACAGTGACGCATCCTCCCATAGTTTCCCATATAATAATGATTATTACTCGGATCACACACATGACGTACACATCGAAAGCAATCTCCTGGAGCATTCCGTAAATCACGTGTTCATATGTTTATGCAGCATTTCGATCTTTTGTAGTACGTGTACATAATTCCCCCACAGACGTTGGTTTCTTCGGAAGTTGCCCTCGCAGCCTGGTGGATCTTTGATCTATACTCTATGGCGCAATATTTCCCAGGACGCCCTGGATTCGGTTTACAAATCACTGGAAAACATTATGTGTGCATTCGATGATATCAATTTTAGGAATTGATACTGAACTGGAGTTATTGGTTGTCTCACTAAAACCGCGAGTACAATGTACCTTATATAGCTTTAATTCGTCCTTGGTGTTACCACATAACTTAATTATCAAGATATGCTGTATCGAGTTATTTAGAAAACAAACAGCCTGTGTTTAAAGTTATATGAGTATATCAAGAACACGGTGGCTAAAGGTATTAGTTTGCCGCATAAAAATACGTGCTTACCTGGCAAGGAAGTGACGACACAAAAGAAACATACAAAAGATTAGTTCATTTTGAGAGACGTTTGGCCCGTATTTATTTATTTATTTCCCGATTGTACCCCTCCAACACTGTAATGGGAGGGTTTTGTTTGTATTATGTTCATTGCAAAGGTTAACCAATACCTTTACCCACCGCCGTGAAGAAGGTTGGCGGACCACAAGTGCTTAAAATTGTTACCTATCTCTGATGTTTTCTTATACATATCTCGTGTCAATTTCAGCACATTGGCCAGCGAAAATATCAAATAGTACTTTCACTTGAAGAATAATCAGGTCATATTTGTTGATAATTGCATACACTGTATGTGATAACTGTGTTAGTACAATGTCGGCCATACAGCCGATTGATGTCTAGGTCGTCCTCGTGAATACCGGTATCGGTTGCCATTTTGAAGAGGCCTCTTGGGGTGCCATATATTGCATGTATCATGATTGACTATTTATACTCCATGTACAGTGTTATTTAAATGTTATTGTATGCACAGGTCGTCACAGTCATTGGCTAGGTCTTTCTAATGTTTTGTTAGTCAGTGTTCCAAGGCGGTATGGGAAGCGGTGCTTTGCAGACTGTGCATGACAACTCACAATTAAGGTGGAACCGGGGCCTACTTAGTCCTACTGGTACCCTTTTGTGGACCTCCGAAATGTGTGGTCCTACTTTTAAAGTACACAGGATACGCCACCGATATTTACGAGGACATCCCGTATCTAAAGAACCGTGATAATACCAGGAATGAATATAGACTAAGAACGTATAATGCGTTATAGCATCACCTTGTTCCTTACTAGATACCACATTATGATAATATGGGCATTTTACAGGACATATACATGTTAGCATTTCCTATCTAATTGGTAACAATCCTATTTTATGAATTATATCTTGTATAAATGTAAGAAGAATGTTTAACTAGCTATTGGTTAGATAGACTAGCAGTTAGGTCTAATTTTTAATTTAGGGAGCTTTTTGCAATTCTGCCCCCCCCCCCCCCCCAAGTTCACTTGCTAAAACATGTCAGAAGGATGGGGGTGTGGGGGGGGGGCACCCCCATGTCAAACAGTTGTGTGAGTTCACTAGAGCTTGCACTTTATGATAGCAGGTATATGGGGATGAGAGAGGTAACATTTTGTTTGTATTGGTCCTGCCTCAAATAGCAACTCTTGCAAATGGCTAGGTTCTTTTCTGGAACTGAGCACCATGCGATTAAAAATAATATATGTATATGGGGTGATTTTGTGTTGTTCATTCTTTTCCAGTTTATACGTGATGATATACATATGTTACATGTCTAACCAGTGGTGTTCAATGTGCTCAAGTCTCGTCTGTGACACATGACGTTCTTTTTCTAATTTTTTCCACATCAGAAATGGACACTTCTCGTATTCATACCGATTCAGTCGGCCTGAAGCGATACCTACCGCAGATAATCTAGTTAGAAAATCACTTGATCTGCTCGATCAGTGCCTGAACAGCCGACAGTCGACAGAGAACCTATGTCAACGTTCTCTAGCGTTACGGACGGAAACTTGGTCAAATGTGCGCAGCTACAACAGCCAGCCTACTTTCCGGTCAAAACGCCAGGGCTTCAACGAGCCAACCAATATTTTCCAAGTTTTCGGGCTCGATACTGCACGCGCGGTGCTGATCCTTTGTGTTTCTCTGATTTTAAACGAATATCTTCAGTGAAATAAATCCATGATATGTCAAATCTTAAAGCCTAAAGGCAGCCCCCATTGAACGATAAAATTGCAGTAAAGCACTGTCACACCCTCCTCTGGCATTGCAAGTTTGAAAACATATACCTACCAAGATTTTCGAAGATAAATTTCTGCGATAGAATACATTTAAATAGCATAAGCCTCGCCATCTTTCCTTGGAACTTCCAATTGTGCTTTCCAAATGCTTCAGCTCCAAGATGAAAAGGATAATGTCGATTTCCCCACCATCTCCCATTGACAGTGCCAAGCTTTGTGTCTTGAGTAACGTCCCAGCCATCCCAAAACACCATCGCCCTATATGACCTACCGCCTTTTTTGTAGCGGATAGTCATTGCCAATAGGTGCCACCCGGCCTGTTTGTCAAAGCAAGAAATTTTCGCATGCGTAAAATATGCCCTTTTCCGAACGTAGTGTGCTACTGCTAGAGCTCTGAATACAAGGTAAATGGAGAGCCTGTAGCCTTTCTCAATTTCATCGAGAATGTACTGCTGCTTGCGCCTACATTTGACCTTAACGTAAAAAGCGATAGTGTAGGGCTTAGGATGTAACCCTGACGTGAAGCGTTGTTTGATATTGATGTTTTCATGTTTGCCGCCAGTCATTCGAAGAGCATGACCAAATGATGTAGAGTATACATACTGTCCATTTCTAATATTCATAGGCAAAGAGAAGAGTAGAATTATGTGGTAGTAATTAAATTACGTGTCCTGGATGTAGTTTATCACGTACATTTATACCGACAATAATATGATGTAGCAATATCTGTGAAGTGGTATTTCACATGACAGACTGAGCTCTGTATGTTGTCACGCTTCAGTAAAGCACAAATAATTCGGCCCATGTCAAGGACTTTAGGCCGTTACTTTAACATGTCGTAGAAAACAAACAGCCAGATACCATTGCAGTGATGCCAAACCAAACAAATTACAAATGACGAGGCTACTGTCACATGAATCACCAATCCTCCAATGAAAGGACTAGCTGCCATTTGCTGCCTCTTAAACCGGAAAATACCAAACGGAAGAGGTCACATGTACTTTGGTAAACGCTGCTAGTGTCACTTAAAGCAACCGTTACAAATGGCGAGACTGGGAGATTGCTGAATTACCATGATGAATATATGCGACGAGGTAAAGTCGTTGTAGTCCCAAAGCACCCACACGGCTAATGCGGCAGGGTACCAACCCATCTATAGCCAACTTTATATGCCATATATATTTTCCTTTTTAATCCATGAGGAATTATAGTGAAGGCAACTTGCAAAATTGCTGAAAAATCCTGTCAGTAATAATCCAGGCGAGAAGTACTAAACTGACTGTGTACTCACTTCACCATGGCATCGCTGCCATTCAGGTAGTAAAGTCGATACACTGCAGCAGGCAAAAGAATGAACAACTGTAAGGGATGTGCAATTTACTTCGCACTAAGTGCTGAAGAACAGACCGGACTTTGTGCGCAGCTCTGCAGCCGGGTGACCTAAGGCAATGATTTCAGATCTGGCAAAAAAAGACAGCAGTCAGTCAAAATTTGGTCGTGTCATTACTGAACATCAGACCAAAATTTAGGAGTAAATCAGGTACGGAGTCCTCACCCGACGGCGTGTCTGCTGCAATAACTCCTGAATCGGCTCCTGTAACGCTCATAATTTCTTCTATACCCCGGACCCCGGACCAACGATCATCATGATTTTAGAAAAGAAGCCGGCGAGCTGATCCACATTAGTGTTAACCTGTATAATTTTTTCTGAGTCAATGTACAGTGATAGGGGAGACCTTTATTCAAGAAAAAAAACAGCACGAAATCTTAAAGCGACCCGGATACAAGATATTTTATCCCTGCAACTTACGATTATTAACGATGGGTTGTGGGACAAAAATTGCTTATGTGCGGGTTAAACCAGTTACTTATCTATCGCAGGTCTCAGCAAGGCCGAACGATTGTTTTCGGAGTACCTAAAATTACCATCGCAAAAGATACACTTTTGTCGCATGCGATACAGATGTCCCTTCGACAAAAATCTCTCGTTTGCCATGTTGGATAATTTCGTCTTTTTTACGTGAGAAAACCTTACCGTTATTCGGTATTCTTGGTGGTGTAACTATATCTTTACAAGAGGAAATCTGCGTCGGTAGTGAGGTCAAGAGCATATATCCCATCAGAGATAAAAATGACCTTTTCGATGTCATGGCATACACCAGCAGTTCAGCACCGGAACCCTTAAACATAAACAGACAAGCTTCGAGTATTGTTTACACGGATGCCAAGGAATATCTTAAGTTGATGTACATGTACGATGACTGTGTCGGTAGTGTTGACAGACTCGCATGCATACGAATTCTTCAGAAAGTGATTTTGGCATAGATGCCCTAAATTTGCCTTTTTCAAAAGTTGCACGTGACCGGAACGAACCCCAAATGTAGAGTACTGCCATCGGATTGTCTGGTTGCAAATGAGCACGCTGGAGAGGCAGACACAACGAAACCTTTGATTGCACAATCCATCGGAACTTCCCTGAATGAAAGCCGGATGGCTCAGTGAGGCGCACAGGAAACAAACATGTAGCGGTACATGGCAAGGCATGCATTCAGATGGAGCCCTCCAGGAAGGCAAATAGACTGAACTGGAAGACACAATCACAATAATGGCAACTATCCTGATCAGTTGTAAAATATATTTTACAACAGTCGAGTACAAATGTTTGAATATTGCTTCCATTGCTATATTAAAAGTACATCGATAAATTTCGTTGATGAGATGAAATGCGATATATATATATCCTATAAAATGCATATCGTTTAGAATCACAGGGCTCTGAGATCGCCATGTCAATTTGATCAACGATGCATGTAAGGCGGTATTTTGTACTTGATGTCGCAAGATACGGTACCTGGAATGAGGGTAAATCACCGGCCTCCTACAAAAGCTGTGTTGGTCTCCCTTTCTGTAGCTTTACGGACAGAAGACAAGTTGGCACGGGCAGATTTCGTCGATGAAAGAAATAGTTGTGTAACACTTTCAAAATTTGCTTTGACAACTAAACGAATGTGGCATTCTGAAACAACACTTCAGTCTTCTTCATCTTCTCCGTTCTAATGTGGACAGTCCTATTGTCTATTGGTGCAGGTCTCTGTCCTCATCTGTCTTCTGAATCCCTATCGGTTAGCATCTTCATCACTTTCTGCCTGCTTTGTGGTTTTTGTAATTTCAGGTTTGCTTAAAAGCAATCGATTTTATCAATGCTCGATCAACACTGCTTTGTTGCCTCTATACACTGTGAAATAATCAATAACTGTAACATTACATACTTTGTTAATATCGATTTGCGTTCGATTGTGACACAATGGTGATACGACCACCATTGTGTGCCATCTGAATTGCCTTCCCGATGGTAAGTTGATGTAAACTAACTTCATGTAGTCCCATGTTTTATACCGGGCGCTGAACCATGAATATAGCAAGTCACAAAGACTAAGTGGTCACAATATTAACCAACCCTGGAACAACAGGGTTAAGGGTCTGGTTTGAAGTAGTACTAATATTTCTGGCAGAAGCATGACTAGTGCCAAGGTACTGCAATCTCTAACGTAAGGCCTTTGTATCGTTTATAAAAGACTCATCAATTACAGTCCTCATCAATGACAATGCCCAATTCATACGACCATAGTACTCGGACCTAGAGAAAGCTTGGTCGACAGTTTTCCTGAATTGAGAGCAAAATCATAACCATGGGACCATGTTTCGTCCGTGGCCTTGCCATATCATGTGCATCGTTTAGAGTTCATTCCGACACAATAGCTAAATATACACAAACCAATTGCAGGTCAGACGGAAAAGGTGCAACTGTGGAGCCAACTTCAACACGGCTTTGCCGGATCATGAGCAGGGAGGTGTAATACTATGAACTAAAGTGACTTGGCATTATAATCGAATGTTCATGCAGCATTTGAATCTATGTCTTTGATAGGTACAAAAGATGCAAAACATTGTACATCATAATTCAAGCCTTTACCTCAGGAGTAAAGGGCCATTTTAAAGTTTTCATAGCCCTACCCAACTCTAGCCTTTTGTCTGTCCATTACATACATTACATAACTACTGGGGATGGTCATCATAATTGAATCAAATTAATGGTCATTTTGTTACCACCGTCCGATTCTATCTTGTCAATATCAGCGTGTTATGTAACAAATGTGACAAACATTTTGATAAAGGCCTATACTTCAAGTCCCCAGCATTTAATCAAGGACAAAGACAATAAACTCTTTGGACAGCGCCTTAGACAAACCGTTAAGGAATATAACGCTGCTCACCTTTAGGCGGAAAACATGACGTCATCAAGCATAAAAATGTAAGTGTTCCACATGTTGTCCGGTTGATTGCAATAAATGAACTTTTACCAAAAAAATCACATCTTTTCATTCGTTACCATGGCAACAGTGCATTCCCCAAGACAAAAAATTGACGATATATACGTTTACACCTGGTGCTAGTGGAAAACAGTTGTTGAAAATTGAATAGTAACACTTTTTCACCGAATTTCTCAAACTCTGAGGTGGAAATTTCGAAAAATCATTTTTTCCAAAATTTCCCCAGCGGATTTGTTTTCCTTCTTCACTGATTTGTTACTGATGGTTTGGGATAATAGAATGCACTGTCGCTTTCCTTGAAGAATTTTTATCTACATTTTTCATGTTTCAAGCTCAGTGTGCTGTACCATTCGGTAATTGATTCCCTTACATTCGGGACTGGAAACTCCACAATGAGGTTGATTCGACAGATCCTGTCGCACACCGAGTGTGCCGAGAGCAGTCAACTGCGAAAGTATATGGTGAGACTAGATCAGAGGGCAGCCCAAAATGCAGAGCGTCAACGGTCACTCCAGTTCAAGAGAGGAGATTCCTGAACCGGAAGAGAAAAGAGAGCCGGGTACTTCTGAAGACAAACCGATGATCAAAGTGCAAGATTTCACACCCATGGCATGAATCCACTCATGCACTAGATGTTATTTTGAAATCCAGCTCAGATTAACAGCGCAGTGGTCATTGAAAGTGAGATGTGTGTGATCGAAAAATGGGTTCACCGAATGCTGCTTTATTTACCGCATAGAGATAGTGTATGCACACGGCAGAATCAGCTGAAATTTCGGTGATGTGCACGGTAAAGTGAGGCGCGCGAAATACAGAAAAATGACACATATCTTCAGTGGTTTTGGCGAAGGCAACGGAGGCAATACCGGTGGAAGTTTGATAATATGAGTTCTAGGGGACTGTGTGGTGTTATATTCAGCAATACATACCCTGTTTCCTCACGTATACCGTCTTTGTGCGCCATATTTAAGAGGCCCCAAGGGATGAATACCTCGCATACCTAATACAAAGTTTAGGTCAAGTGGATTAGACTGATTGGCTCAGATCGTGGCGGAGACCTATGGCCAGAGGCACCCACTACTTGCAGTCCAACACCATTGTTCGATGGGATTTTTAAATGAATTGAATGGGTTGTATTACGAGACAATCGTGTTTGGGCTTTATTCATGGCGTGACCGAGGCGGAGCAAATGGACAATGCCCATTCATCACGTGGGCAAAGAAAAACCGCTCCGCATGTGGTGAACCCTACTGCATACCCCACCCAATGTATGGACACTGTCATTTTGTATTAGCGGTATAGGAAGACGGTATACGTGAGGCAACATAAAGTATATTCCTGGTACATGCGTGAATAGTAGTTGTTACAAGTTAGTCATCTGACTTCGACAAAATAACATCCCACATGAAGCATACACGCATAGGAGAACTGCCCTTGTGGGACACAACTTCACGTCCAGTGATATGCGCCATGATGCCCCCTTATAGGCATGGTTCTCTGTCTCTTCGGTTTTTGAAGACGTTTCTTCCGCCTCTCAACAATGCTAGAAAATTGCTGCGGAGGCACTCGATCAAAACACAGCTTTTTGCATGTAGCATTTTTTATTTTGTTTCAAAAATCATATTTGGAATCTCCAGATAAACCTACGCATGCACATGTATTGCTGTCAGTTGGTTTGAACCATACATCCCAAAAAGTAGTGCAGCGGTGAAAATCAATGAAAAAAGCGCCACCTATTTTCAGACCCCAACCTTGATTATTATTATTCGTCACACATAACGTACAAAACATTCCATGGTTAGACAGGTTTGGATATTATTTGGTTGTGAACGCGTTCGTCGCTGATTTATTCTAGGAAAGCGTTATGAGCGTGTGGATTGTGCCAATTTAACTTGAAAATGGCTAAGGCGTTTATAACAGGTGCCAGACCGTGAGAATAAAAAAGCTATGTGACCTGGTACGGTTGCGTCGGAATAAGCTTTATGTAGGTAAACTCAGTTAATCCATGTGCATGTGCACATGAAGGTAAGTAGTCCGATTTCGGCATCAACACTGTCTCAACAATGAGAGTCCAGATTCGCACCCTGTGCTTTCTGGCATTTATAACCTCATGGCTGGAATGATCGCCGCTTGAGTCCAATTTCCCCCGTCTTTTTCATCTTCGAACACGCAATCAATATCGTTGTGACTATCATGAATCGTCCGTTGTGCTTCGAAAACTGTTGGAGGCTACACCTGCGCCACATTTGGTTGGTGTTGTTAGATACTTTTGTTTGAATCCGACAAAAAAATGTGTTGGTGCCCTGGATTAAACATGTAATGAATACGGGCATGGGATGAATGTTTAGTTTTCCTGAAGCAGATTACTTTTTTTGCAAGATTCCTTTAAACATACGTTGAAAAAAACAGTGACGCATCCTCCCATAGTTTCCCATATAATAATGATTATTACTCGGATCACACACATGACGTACACATCGAAAGCAATCTCCTGGAGCATTCCGTAAATCACGTGTTCATATGTTTATGCAGCATTTCGATCTTTGGTAGTACGTGTACATAATTCCCCCACAGACGTTGGTTTCTTCGGAAGTTGCCCTGGCAGCCTGGTGGATCTTTGATCTATACTCTATGGCGCAATATTTCCCAGGACGCCCTGGATTCGGTTTACAAATCACTGGAAAACATTATGTGTGCATTCGATGATATCAATTTTAGGAATTGATACTGAACTGGAGTTATTGGTTGTCTCACTAAAACCGCGAGTACAATGTACCTTATATAGCTTTAATTCGTTCTTGGTGTTACCACGTAACTTAATTATCAAGATATGCTGTATCGAATTATTTAGAAAACAAACAGCCTGTGTTTAAAGTTATATGAGTATATCAAGAACACGGTGGCTAAATGTATTAGTTTGCCGCATAAAAATACGTGCTTACCTGGCAAGGAAGTGACGACACAAAAGAAACATACAAAAGATTAGTTCATTTTGAGAGACGTTTGGCCCGTATTTATTTATTTATTTCCCGATTGTACCCCTCCAACACTGTAAAGGGAGGGTTTTGTTTGTATTATGTTCATTGCAAAGGTTAACCAATACCTTTACCCACCGCCGTGAAGAAGGTTGGCGGACCACAAGTGCTTAAAATTGTTACCTATCTCTGATGTTTTCTTATACATATCTCGTGTCAATTTCAGCACATTGGCCAGCGAAAATATCAAATAGTACTTTCACTTGAAGAATAATCAGGTCATATTTGTTGGTAATTGCATACACTGTATGTGATAACTGTGTTAGTACAATGTAGGCCATACAGCCTAGAATGATGTCTAGGTCGTCCTCGTGAATACCGGTATCGGTTGCCATTTTGAAGAGGCCTCTTGGGGTGCCATATATTGCATGTATCATGATTGGCTATTTATACTCCATGTGCAGTGTTATTTAAATGTTATTGTATGCACAGGTCGTCACAGTCATTGGCTAGGTCTTTCTAATGTTTTGTTTGTCAGTGTTCCAAGGCGGTATGGGAAGCGGTGCTTTGCAGACTGTGCATGACAACTCACAATTAAGGTGGAACCGGGGCCTACTTAGTCCTACTGGTACCCTTTTGTGGACCTCCGAAATGTGTGGTCCTACTTTTAAAGTACACAGGATACGCCACCGATATTTACGAGGACATCCCGTATCTAAAGAACCTTGATAATACCAGGAATGAATATAGACTAAGAAGGTATAATGCGTTATAGCATCACCTTGTTCCTTACTAGATACCACATTATGATAATATGGGCATTTTACAGGACATATGCATGTTAGCATTTCCTATCTAATTGGTAACAATCCTATTTTATGAATTATATCTTGTATAAATGTAAGAAGAATGTTTAACTAGCTATTGGTTAGATAGACTAGCAGTTAGGTCTAATTTTTAATTTAGGGAGCTTTTTGAAATTCTGCCCCCCCCCAAGTTCACTTGCTAAAACATGTCAGAAGGATGGGGGTGTGGGGGGGGGCACCCCCATGTCAAACAGTTGTGTGAGTTCACTAGAGCTTGCACTTTACAAATTATAGCAGGTATATGGGGATGAGAGAGGTAACATTTTGTTTTTATTGGTCCTGCCTCAAATAGCAACTCTTGCAAATGGCTAGGTTCTTTTCTGGAACTGAGCACCATGCGATTAAAAATAATATGTATATGGGGTGATTTTGTGTTGTTCATTCTTTTCCAGTTTATACGTGATGATATACATATGTTACATGTCTAACCAGTGGTGTTCAATGTGCTCAAGTCTCGTCTGTGACACATGACGTTCTTTTTCTAATTTTTTCCACATCAGAAATGGACGCTTCTCGTATTCATACCGATTCAGTCGGCCTGAAGCGATACCTACCGCAGATAATCTAGTTAGAAAATCACTTGATCTGCTCGATCAGTGCCTGAACAGCCGACAGTCGACAGAGAACCTATGTCAACGTTCTCCAGCGTTACGGACGGAAACTTGGTCAAATGTGCGCAGCTACAACAGCCAGCCTACTTTCCGGTCAAAACGCCAGGGCTTCAACGAGCCAACCAATATTTTCCAAGTTTTCGGGCTCGATACTGCACGCGCGGTGCTGATCCTTTGTGTTTCTCTGATTTTAAACGAATATCTTCAGTGAAATAAATCCATGATATGTCAAATCTTAAAGCCTAAAGGCAGCCCCCATTGAGCGATAAAATTGCAGTAAAGCACTGTCACACCCTCCTCTGGCATTGCAAGTTTGAAAACATATACCTACCAAGATTTTCGAAGATAAATTTCTGCGATAGAATACATTTAAATAGCATAAGCCTCGCCATCTTTCCTTGGAACTTCCAATTGTGCTTTCCAAATGCTTCAGCTCCAAGATGAAAAGGATAATGTCGATTTCCCCACCATCTCCCATTGACAGTGCCAAGCTTTGTGTCTTGAGTAACGTCCCAGCCATCCCAAAACACCATCGCCCTATATGACCTACCGCCTTTTTTGTAGCGGATAATTATTGCCAATAGGTGCCACCCTTCCTGTTTGTCAAAGCAAGAAATTTTCGCATGCGTAAAATATGCCCTTTTCCGAACGTAGTGTGCTACTCCTAGAGCTCTGAATACAAGGTAAATGGAGAGCCTGTAGCCTTTCTCAATTTCATCAAGAATGTACTGCCGCTTGCGCCTACATTTGACCTTAACGTAAAAAGCGATAGTGTAGGGCTTAGGATGTAACCCTGACGTGAAGCGTTGTTTGATATTGATGTTTTCATGTTTGCCGCCAGTCATTCGAAGAGCATGACCAAATGATGTAGAGTATACATACTGTCCATTTCTAATATTCATAGGCAAAGAGAAGAGTAGAATTATGTGGTAGTAATTAAATTACGTGTCCTGGATGTAGTTTATCACGTACATTTATACCGACAATAATCTGATGTAGCAATATCTGTGAAGTGGTATTTCACATGACAGACTGAGCTCTGTATGTTGTCACGCTTCAGTAAAGCACAAATAATTCGGCCCATGTAAAGGACTTTAGGCCGTTACTTTACCATGTCGTAGAAAACAAACAGCCAGATACCATTGCAGTGATGCCAAACCAAACAAATTACAAATGACGAGGCTACTGTCACATGAATCACCAATCCTCCAATGAAAGGACTAGCTGCCATTTGCTGCCTCTTAAACCGGAAAATACCAACCGGAAGAGGTCACATGTACTTTGGTAAACGCTGCTAGTGTCACTTAAAGCAACCGTTACAAATTGCGAGACTGGGAGATTGCTGAATTACCATGATGAATATATGCGACGAGGTAAAGTCGTTGTAGTCCCAAAGCACCCACACGGCTAAGGCGGCAGGGTACCAACCCATCTATAGCCAACTTTATATGCCATATATATTTTCCTTTTTAATCCATGAGGAATTATAGTGAAGGCAACTTGCAAAATTGCTGAAAAATCCTGTCAGTAATAATCCAGGCGAGAAGTACTAAACTGACTGTGTACTCACTTCACCATGGCATCGCTGCCATTCAGGTAGTAAAGTCGATACACTGCAGCAGGCAAAAGAATGAACAACGGTAAGGGATGTGCAATTTACTTCGCACTAAGTGCTGAAGAACAGACCGGACTTTGTGCGCAGCTCTGCAGCCGGGTGACCTAAGGCAATGATTTCAGATCTGGCAAAAAAAAGACAGCAGTCAGTCAAAATTTGGTCGTGTCATTACTGAACATCAGACCAAAATTTAGGAGTAAATCAGGTACGGAGTCCTCACCCGACGGCGTGTCTGCTGCAATAACTCCTGAATCGGCTCCTGTAACGCTCATAATTCCTTCTATACCCCGGACCCCGGACCAACGATCATCATGATTTTAGAAAAGAAGCCGGCGAGCTGATCCACATTAGTGTTAACCTGTATAATTTTTTCTGAGTCAATGTACAGTGATAGGGGAGACCTTTATTCAAGAAAAAAAACAGCACGAAATCTTAAAGCGACCCGGATACAAGATATTTTATCCCTGCAACTTACGATTATTAACGATGGGTTGTGGGACAAAAATTGCTTATGTGCGGGTTAAACCAGTTACTTATCTATCGCAGGTCTCAGCAAGGCCGAACGATTGTTTTCGGAGTACCTAAAATTACCATCGCAAAAGATACACTTTTGTCGCATGCGATACAGATGTCCCTTCGACAAAAATCTCTCGTTTGCCATGTTGGATAATTTCGTCTTTTTTACGTGAAAAAACCTTACCGTTATTCGGTATTCTTGGTGGTGTAACTATATCTTTACAAGAGGAAATCCGCGTCGGTAGTGAGGTCAAGAGCATATATCCCATCAGAGATAAAAATGACCTTTTCGATGTCATGGCATACACCAGCAGTTCAGCACCGGAACCCTTAAACATAAACAGACAAGCTTCGAGTATTGTTTACACGGATGCCAAGGAATAACTTAAGTTGATGTACATGTACGATGACTGTGTCGGTAGTGTTGACAGACTCGCATGCATACGAATTCTTCAGAAAGTGATTTTGGCATAGATGCCCTAAATTTGCCTTTTTCAAAAGTTGCACGTGACCGGAACGAACCCCAAATGTAGAGTACTGCCATCGGATTGTCTGGTTGCAAATGAGCACGCTGGAGAGGCAGACACGACGAAATCTTTGATTGCACAATCCATCGGAATTTCCCTGAATGAAAGCCGGATGGCTCAGTGAGGCGCACAGGAAACAAACATGTAGCGGTACATGGCAAGGCATGCATTCAGATGGAGCCCTCCAGGAAGGCAAATAGACTGAACTGGAAGACACAATCACAATAATGGCAACTATCCTGATCAGTTGTAAAATATATTTTACAACAGTCGAGTACAAATGTTTGAATATTGCTTCCATTGCTATATTAAAAGTACATCGATAAATTTCGTTGATGAGATGAAATGCAATATATATATATCCTATAAAATGCATATCGTTTAGAATCACAGGGCTCTGAGATCGCCATGTCAATTGATCAACGATGCATGTAAGGTGGTATTTTGTACTTGATGTCGCAAGATACGGTACCTGGAATGAGGGTAAATCACCGGCCTCCTACAAAAGCTGTGTTGGTCTCCCTTTCTGTAGCTTTACGGACAGAAGACAAGTTGGCACGGGCAGATTTCGTCGATGAAAGCAACAGTTGTGTAACACTTTCAAAATTTGCTTTGACAACTAAACGAATGTGGCATTCTGAAACAACACTTCAGTCTTCTTCATCTTCTCCGTTCTAATGTGGACAGTCCTATTGTCTATTGGTGCAGATCTCTGTCCTCCTCTGTCTTCTGAATAACTATGTTTTATCGGTACGCATCTTCATCATTTTCTGCCTGCTTTGTTGGTTTGTAATTTCAGGTTTGCTTAAAAGCAATCGATTTTTATCAATGTTCGATCATCGATCGATGCTTTTTTGGCTCTGTATACTGTGAAATAATCAATAACTCTAACATTACATACTTTGTTAATGAGCGTTCGATTGTGACACAATGGTGATACGACTACCATTGTGTGCCATCTGAATTGCCTTCCCGGTGGTAAGTTGATGTAAACTAACTTCATGTAGTCCTATGTTTTATTCCGGGCGCCTCCTCTTCTACATAAGTAGTTTCCATCAACATAGTTCACAAAAAGAGGAAAAATTATAAATCTGGCTGAATTATCACTCTTTTCTGATGTTGACTCTGATTTGACCAAAGTTAGCTCTCCATGGGTCGATTCTTTCTATGTGGAACGATGCACTGTTAAGGCGCTTCCTGGGGCCATGGATCTACCCTGTGACGGCTTGGTGTATAATGTAGATATCGATTTTTCCTATATCTCGACGGACATAATCATATGGACCTCAATATATACACCAGTCTACTTTTAGTTTTAAAATACAATTTAATTTTTACTAAATGTACGAAGCATACACCTTAATAAAGGCTACATTGGAATTTGATCGGCAACTCTAAATTCAGCAAACCCTACGATTAGCACTACAAATACATCGATAGTCAGTGGAATATACCAAATCCTAGAAACCTACACTGAAGCCTGTATTGAAATCTTTAAAACACACCCTAAGAATCCTGAACCCTGGATCAACGCCTACATCTTATTGACACCATTATTTTAAATGTTTTAATCTAAATGGACACATTTAGTAATGCAGAATATTGTACATGTAGGTTGATCTATATAATATTACTGGAAGGGGGACGAATAAACTCACACTTGCCGATGTTGTTTTGCCTCGAAATTCGGCATGGTTGTTTGGAATATACTCTCCTGATGCAACGTATAGTTCAAATCGCTAATCATACATGAAAAGTATTAAAATTTAAAGATTTTATATAGATTTTTTCCCGTCTCAGTCTTCTTTTTAAGCCCTCGATTCGACTTCCTCGGCACCATTTGTCAAAGTCAGCGGCCAATTTATTCTTGCATTTGTCAGGAAAACGCAAGAACTCACTTGCTAAAGCACTCATTTGCGATTTCGCTGGAAGTTTCTCTACGCGTTGCTAATGACGTCATCACAGAGAGAATCACACCGTTCGTGCGAATTTGCGAGATTGTCCACGTTGAATTTGTCGACTGCATGTTGAGCAATTTTGTCGTTCTAAAAAGGAAATTTCCCACAAATAATGACTGCATGCCGGAATATCTGATCGACCCACCGCCGCGCCGACAAGTTGAGTCGCGACGGCGCGGTGTAGGCCTAGCATACCGCCTGGCCCAATAGATCGCGCGCCCTACACCACCAATGCCAACGGCCAAGCACCAATCCATCAGCAATGATCAGCGTGTCATTGTCAACCAACGCCAGTCGCCCAGCAACTTACATGTACAAAGGTTGCACTCATTTACGTTCGTATGTTCGTTCAGTGATATTGTCCGGAAATAGGTAGGCCTAGCCGAGGGTGGTGGTAGGCTGGGTCCTATCATAATCATATTCATAGGCCTAGCCGAGGGTGGTGGTAGCCGGCTGGGTCCTATCATGCAAAAGACAAAAGTCAATAAAGAAATAAATGCGTGTCCGGCAACGCCCCCACACCTGGCCTTTTGGGTGACTCCAGAAACTACCGGGCCGATTTCTTCAAAGTTTGGTTTTTATATTTCAGTAACCATGGTTACGATATAGGGGCCATTTTGCGTACTCTAATACATTAATTTGCTGTACATTACTTTGTATCACCTATGCGTACACGGGGGGGGGGGTATCTAACAAATTGGAAAAATGTGTGTACATACTGAGCGGATGACAAACAAAACACGGTCAGTGGCACAACCTATGATAATATAGGCCTGCCTTTCAACTCTAGCTACCACCCGCATTATGCCCACTACACGGGTTATGCTAGTTAGTCATAATCTGACAATGAGGAACCTGCAGAACTAAAAATCCAGATGGCAGCACCAGTACTAAAAGGTACACTTCCAGTGCATATTCCATTAAAATTAAGTTTTATTGATTTTCTCCTCCCTAAAACTCATTGAAATAGAATTAAGGACCAATAAAACAACATTTTTGGTGCCATTTCCCCATGTAAAGTAATTAAGGGATGAAATATTCAATAATCATTGACCCGGGAAATGGCTTTCTCATTACAACCATGGTCCACTTGCCCGCGGGGCCCCCTATTGGCAGGTTTTGTTGCGCAGGTTCCTCATTATAGTGATAAGGACCAATATACGTTTCATCTTCTTTATATTATGGCTTGATTGGAAAGAACAAAGTCAAAACCTGATCAAGTATCATCATAATGTTTTAATCAAACTTGGTAAGGACATGATCAGGCCATCATATTCAACCTAGTGAGAAAAATAGTCACAATCTGATGGTGATAAAGACTGCTAAATGTTGTTTTCTTCGTACGATTTGATATGAGAAAGAGATATAGTCACAGACTTCATTTTCTGGGGCCAATATCAGATTGTCTTCATTTTATGGCTATGTCACAACCTGAGATCACGATCAAGGATCATATGATACTGTCACAACTCACAAATAGAAAATACTTAGAGCCTGATGATTGTGATAATAGGGACCAAAGCATGACAGGATACTAGATTCATTCGTATCACTGTGTTATACTGACGAATATAAAGCAATTATTATTAGAAATTACATGCGGTAGTATAACACATGATACATCACGTTATCGTGCCATGCAATAGGATAGAATCTTGAAGAATGCTGCGTCAGTATTTCATAGAAAATGTAAGTATATCCTCCCCCTTTTAATGTGCATTCTGGGATTGAGTTTCAATCTGTTATTTTCAGTTTTACCCCAGGATATGCTGCTTAAGTTGTTGTTGGATGAGAGCATACGCGATATACATGTACTGTAAAACTGCTGTCTAAGTGTTACAAAGGGAACTTTCTCACCGTGTTTAAGTACCTTGATGGTATGCTATTATGTTAGACGGACATACAAAACTCGAAAATGCCAGTGCGATCGCCAAGAGCGTGAAAACGAGACAGTCGCTCACAAAGGCGCAACCTGTCCTCAGTTGTGGACGTACTAAAATGCTGAGGCGGATGGGTCAAGGGCTAACTACAAACAATATGGCTATGCCAAAACTGTTGGCTCGTGATTGAGGACTTATATATAAAACCCCAAATCTGAGGGAATAAAATTGTTTGGTGTCCCTCTAAAGAGATAGTCCCAAGACTCAGCAAAGCAAAGAAGGACGCTTTATTGCCCGAAAGATTATTGAAAATATTAATTCTATTCTTCAAATTTGCCTAATTTTGGTCAACTTTTAAAATTATGTTTGCCCAAACCCAATGACAAGGTTGATAACACGTTAATACTGGTAAAGGTGGATTCATAATATTACAAGATGAAACAATTGCAATAGTTTCATGCATTCATTTCCGCTGTAAATATTATGTGCTGCAAATCTTTACACATGATTAAATGCCTTCAGTTAACCTGATCTGCAAGTCGCTCGGTTTCCGCCATATCGCAGACGCTAGTTCCTTGCAGCATTCGGTTGAAGACGAACAATCTTCAAAACGTCCACGGCAACTTTTGCTCCTGGAAGCAGAAAATGTTTCGATAACATTTGTATGCTAACTTTAGTTAGGCCTGGTCTTGTTGATTACCGCAGTATACAGTGTTGGTAAATCGTCCAGATCGTCACGTTGCATCCGCAAGATGTCGGCCAGTTATTGAACAGCTTATATGCAAAACGCACCATATGGCAATTTTGGCAAAATAAAGTTGCAAGTCCCGACGTTCAGCCGAGAAAGGTATTATAAGTACCGTAAGTCCGACATCTCATGAGTCCGACAATAAGGCACTATCCTTGGGATTTATTTGAAATCAATGTTCTCAGCAAACACCACCAAATACATCATCAAATCTCATAAAAATAAAAGGCGGGAAAATGGCAATGCAGTGTGTGGCTGCCCTTCAATTGACTTAAAAAGAAATGGAAAGTTGTTCGTGATTACCAGTGATGTTGAGATGGAGAAGAATAAAAAGTGTTATCTTGATTCATGGATACAATCTAATGTTAACTTAGCTCCTTTGGTAGTTGCCATTATCTTTGCTTTTAGAGCACATTTTAATTGCCTCGTCAGAGCCGTGATATTTGAACAGATAACTGCCAAGTTTTGTGATAACACCCACACATAGAACCTTCCGACAGGGACGTATGGAACCCGGAGCACATAAAACCCGGGATACAAAGGGTAAAAAAACCATGCCCGAATTATGGAGCATGATTTCTTCAACTTGGCGACGATTACACCAGACAATGCAAACCTGTCATCCTGTTGACGAAATGTCAAGATAAAGCAATTCTTGCAAAAACTCCTCAGATAGCTGGTACCAAACTAAACTAAATGTGTTCCTTAAGCATGATAACTTTACTCGGTCTTCAATACCTTGTTCGACCAATCATATGCCAATTGGAGAACTAGAAATATCAGCCTTTATTTTTTAAACTTAAAAAAAAATGTGTTCATACAATACATATCTTTCTGACTTGTGGTACTTCGGACTTATGGGACGTCGGACTTGCGGGACGTCGGACTTGTGGGATGTCGTACTTGTGAGAGGAGGGGGGATCTTCTTATCATCGGTATACGAAGACTTGGAACACGGACGGAATGATGAAATATGTTCAAAATGGCATATTCCTATATGTACGCAAAATTGTCGAGGTAAGGAAATTCTCAGTGTTAAACTTGATGTCGAACTAAACTCGCAAGAACAGCCAATGAATAATATCACAACGATTTAGAGTTCCTACACTGATGGGAAAACCTTTATTAAATGAATATACTACCAGTACATTAAGAATTTCAAAAGTTACTGCTTCGTCGAGAAAAATAGAATAATAAATATATAGCAATGATCTAAACCATGTAAAGTGCTACCAAATATAATTGCAGTTACCGAAACTATCACCTCAGGGACAATCATGTAGAATTAGGACACAAAGCGATTTTAATACAGCTGCCTGCTCACGGAGTTACATGTAGTTGACATTTGTGTAATACAACATTCATCAGGATGTTCAGGCAATTCAGTCTGCCAACTACTTCATTCAATGAATGATGTGTCTCATACCTATTTCTTCTTTTATTACAAGCAAAACTTGGCAATGTATGAAAAATATCATGAAAATATCACAATATCAAAATATTATGAAAAGTCTGTCTTTTTAAGTCCTGCAGTCCTCAATATTCAGAACGAAAAGAATCATTATCTGGTCCATTCTTCGACTTCCTGTAAAGAAATTCGAAAAAAATCCTGTCTATTATGATAATGATAATTCTACGGCAACTCTAAAATTGAAAATATTATATAAGCTTGATATTTTGCAATAACAAGGAAGCGGACAGATTTTTGTTTCGATCTTTCTTCATAGAAAGTCGGAGAATAGACCAGAGTATGACTCCGTTCTATTTCAATATTTATAATTAACTGCAGGATTTGAAAAGATAGGTATTTCGTGATATTTTGACATTGATATTTTGCACGCAATTCAATTTTTTGCATATATTCATAGAAAGAATAGATAAGGCATGCAACGTTTATTAAATTATTACTTTTGGTAAGAAATAGACTTTATTCAAAACATTTTAAGTGTATTTAAACCTTCAGCCACGAAGGGCGTCCCTATCAGAAACATAGTTCAAGCAACAGTACAAAGAAACATGATCTAGTGAAAATTAGTTCCTTCTTGTTGACTCCCTACCGTCACTATCAATAGTCTCATTTGACATGCTTGGCGTGTTGCGGCTAACGACTAACACTACATAAAATGTTGCCAACAGTAAGATAGTGGTTAATTTTGGCTAATGATTATGATAATGATTATGATCTATTGAATCCTCCAAATCGAGGAATACAACTACACACACTAACACATGTTAAAATGAGTCGCATACCGTAAAAGAATATATAGATATAATATATATACAACATACAGTCTTGAATAATTTTGCTATTATAAAGGTCATGAACTGAAACAAAATCGTATGAACATTTTGACATGCTTGGCGTGTTGCGGCTGACGACTAACACTACATAAAATGCTGCCAACAGTAAGATAGTGGTTAATTTTTGCTAATGATAATGATTATGATCTATTGAAATTTCCAAATCGAGGAATACAACTACACACACTAATACATGTTAAAATGAGTCACATACTGTAAAAGGGGTATACGGTAAAAAAGGTACAGGAAAAAAATGTACAGGAAAAAGGTACGGAAATAAAGGTACAGGAAATAAAAGTACAGGAAATAAAAGTACTGGAAATAAAGGTACCGGAAAAAAAGGTACCGGAAAAAAAGGTACAAAAATTGGCATAAATAGGTAAAAAGGTACACAATTTTTTTTAGAATATTATTCTCTTCAACTGGTTCAGACTCGGCCTATGTCTTAATCTTTTCTTGCCCATTTTCTTCTTCTGTGACTAAGGTGGTGCCTTAAAATAGTTTAATACATTGCGGACAATTTTGTTACGGAATGAATTTGAGGAAAATTCTTTGAAGAAATTGCCCAACAGGGAGGCTGACTTTTTTTTGGTAATAACTACATTCATGTTCTTTTAAATTTAAAAATACTCGAGTCGTATTCTTATTAGGGACAGATCTAGGATCTTGGGAAGGGGAGGCGCACCTGGCATCCTACCTGGCATTTCACATTAAGATTCTCGCCAATTTCCCTAAATAGCTTGTGTTTGGTCTTAAAATCTAGTAATTTGTCTGTTAAGACCTAATTGGCCAGGCACATTGTTAATTTGATCCAGCTCTATGAAGAGTGTTATTGATTAATTGCAATTTAACTTGAACATTGATACATTTATCAGTTAACGCTTTTGCAGAGGGAATTGTCCTAGAATCTTTACAATCATCATGATCTTGATAGCCTTGTTTTCACTATTGAAAACCATAACGGTATACTGGAAATTTGATATACCTATTTCTAAGGCCTATGCAATGCCTATGCAACAAATAAAGTTAAAGTTATGAATAGAAAAAGAGAGAATTCAAATTATATTTTTTTAAAATATTGTGTACCTTTTTTACCTATTCATGCCATTTTGTGTACCTATTTTTCCAGTACCTTTTTTCCGGTACCTTTATTTCCGGTACTTTTATTTCCTGTACCTTTATTTACTGTACCTTTTTTCCTGTACCTTTATAACCTAGATTCTGTAAAAGGATATAAAGATATAATATATTGTATACTACTACACGCAGGCTTAAATAAAGTTACAATACATAGGATATCAGGAAGGGAATACCAGTCATCACAACAAGCTTACTTTAGTGCCTATTTTGTTAAAATACAGTATATTAAACATCGAATAAATTGGACCTGTAGTTTTTGCACAGCAGCCTAAAAGGACAGCGACAGTTTACTTAATGAGATACCTAATATTGCCTTTGAAGCAATGTGTTTTTTATTACTCACGTCAAGAATTCTTGCTTACATGTATAGAATAAGTTACGGTAGACGTAGATTTTGGACGGATGCATTTCGTAATATGACTACATGTGCATCAATTAAAAGTATATGCGTGCAGTGCTCGCTTGTAAAAAGCAGACCACATGCTGTAGAAATGGCTGTATCACAGTTACAGGTTCCATGCTGCCTTACTGCATTATATATCCAGGTGAGTTTACACACAAATTTCGTCAATTTATCTTGGCTTTAACTGCCACTTTAAAAAGTTTCGGTCGATCAACGAAATTTGTTTTTACTGGCAATAGCCACTTACTACATGAAATCAAAACCTTGTAAAAAAAAACAGCATATTTTCCAGCTTAATTTTCAATTGTGTTATCGTGACATTGGTCTCACATGACAATGAAATATACAAATAAAAGTTCTGAAAGATAACAATGAAAACAGATAAGTATATGATGTATATCTATACTATAATGCGCGTTGTGGCCGCTAAATAGGAGGCGATTTTTGTTTCAAAATTGGGCCTCGGAAATGCGTCGAATTCTTGCAACCTTTGGCTTCGTAGGTCTGGATCATACGTAAGAGTGTCACTGAGGGTGTCATACGTCGAATATCTTCGTGGTTTTAGAATAAATAACAACTTTTCAGAGAGCACGTCGACTGGAGAGCTCCGCTCATTCTCAAAAGCATACACAAACTTCACGCATATTCTCCCTGCCACATCAGTATTAGCTTCCAGCACGTATGTAGTGCTATACAACCTGGTCCATGGTGCAGGGTATTAGCAGGGAGATTAATGATTAGCCTATTCTATTTTAGTTCTATTCGAGAAACACTGACCTGAGTGATGAGGCAAATTCTGCAGAGTGGCCTACCGGAACATGCAGTCAGGGTATCAATAAACAGTTATGCCAGGATGGACAAAATATGTACAGTGGCCAGCGCTTGCTCTTTGTTTTATTCTTTACTGACTGATGTTGTCAGTTTGAATTGCGTTCTGCATCTCTCCATGCGCCTGGCTTTGGTCCGACAGTGGCATTGGGTACGGGAGTGGGTAGGTAATATGCCTGACATGTGAGGGCCTTATTTGGAACAGGACCTACTGTCACTTGTCTCAATGCATTGTGCAAAATAGCATACTCCAATCAATCTATTGGGGGTTGCATGTAGATAGCAGCAATAAGTCCCTAAATGCAGTTCATTTCGTGTTTAACCTTTAATAAAACTTCAGTAACGTTAGAAATTTAATGTAGCTCAATCATCGTGCCCATTTAACTAATGTATATTACATTTCAACTTTGCCCGCTCCATGGGTATATGCTAGTATACATAATGCGAACCGTAAAACCCATTAGATAACAGGATGCGAATTGAAACCGAATTCCGTAGAGCGCTCTCCGGAATACGAATTGGTTAATCCAGTTTCAGAACGGTCGCGTCACACTGGCCCGAATACGCATTCAAATCGGTTTAAAACGCGCCACACTCAATGCATACTAACGACGCGCCATCTATTATTATTATTATTATTATTTATTAACCTCCCTTAAGGGAGAATAAAATTTACAAGTACAAAACATATAAGTATAATATCACAGTATCACACAGTCATTATTAACAAGTTAAAATCGCGTAAGGTGCTTGACCATTTCCATCTCCTGGCCATGCCTATTGCCAAAGTTCGGGTCAAAGAGGAGTGTCCTCAGCGAGTCAACACCACCGTCGCTAAATGCGGAGAATCCCGGCCTCGCCCTCGAAAACGAGGCCAAAACCGGGGAAAACCCCGCCGCGACAATGTTGCTGACCAGCGTACCTTTGACCAACGAACCGGCGGCAACATACCTTGCCAGGAAATGGCAATGCAAGTCACGTGCAAGGGAGTTGATATTTCCCTATTCTATGGCATAACGAAAAACGATTTGAGTTAATGAGATCATTTAAATACATCAGTTAAATAGTTCGGATCACTAGTTCCCGCGGTCAAAGGTCACTTTCCATGCGCCGGGCGCATGCGCAGTGCGATCGAAAACCTTAATTCGTATCAAGCGCGTCACACTTGAAATCTCAATACGGTTTCGTTGATTCGGATTAACTGATTCGCATTCAATTCGGTTTGAGAACCGTGTTGGTTAAAGCGGATTGAGATCGGTATGAACCGAATTGAGTGTGACGCCCCAATACGTATCAACGTTTTAATTCGAATTCAATTCGTGTTAAAACCCCAGTGTGACCACGGCATTAAAGGTACAATACATAGGCTACATTGTAAAATTGTAGTAAAAAATCCACAAGTTCAATTTAACATTAGTCCGCTGGCCTAGTGTACTGTGTCTACTAAGAGCGACATGTCTAGCGAAGTGTTAAAGGAGGGCTATAGGCAGCAGCTAGGTTGGAAAGAAAAAGTTACGCTGTGTTGCCAATAGGGGTCTATCGCATCTCACAACACGTCGAAACTATCCGCGCTTGTACCAGGAACAAATTTAGTGCTGAATCTAACATGACCAAAATGCCCTTTCTGTGTGTATCAGTCACCTGAAAATGGCCAATTTAACCCCCTGCTCCTGCCTATAGTACCCCTTTAATGGGCTCTGTACACGGTCAAACCAGCCGTACATTTACTATACAACGACTGTACATAGATTTTCATAAACTTTTTTAGGAGAATCTCAGACAACCCAAGCTTTAAGTAGGCTAGCTGTCGTACCTTTTAACATTAACATAGCAAATTTTCATCCAATTCCAATGGTTCTAATTACTCGTTTTGTAGTTAATCAATTCAACTATGGTCAAATATGACGAAGAATGGATACCGGTTTACTCAATCATAACAAATATACTTACACCCCTACCAAGAACAGAAAATGGGGCATAAATCAAATCCTGGTATGAGATATGTTAGACATATCTAACCTGAATCAAAATCACCAGATTGCAAACCTCCAGCTGAAATAATTATTAAACACGCCATCACGGAATGTATGCACTACCAGTTTCTTCCATGACATCACCAAACAGTTAATCCTACACAGAGCCCTATTATTCATCCTCTCAATGCAAGTTAAACATATCTTTATCTCGGAAGCGAAGAATGCACAAATGCATTATAGGTTTAGGTCTCACTCCACAGTTTCATCAAATTCATCTATCAGAATGTAACGTCCAACCCGCGCCGAGCCCCGAGGAAGATTTCTAAGGCTATTTCATTGCATTTTGTTAGTTTCAGTGACGCTAGGTGGCGCCACATTTGATACCACTCGGATCTAGTCGAAAATTTGGCAAAAATAGCCTCAAATGGATAGAATTCCGTCTCTTTTTCCTCCGATTCACTGCTGTGCCTGTGTCGGGAAAAAAATATAGTTGATAAGTGCATAACAAATAAATTCCGTAATCGTTTTATTGTTTTCGTTACCTTGTATTCAAACAAAGACACTGCACTGGATAATGCTTTCAAAGGGAGTGAAGTCACGTTTGTTGAGTGTGATGCAACATATGCACACTGGTTGATCAAGCTGAATACATACACAGGTTCTGGGCAACAGTAATCATATGGCTCAATACATGCATGGACATTTCTATTTGGTTTTGATATTTTCAGATCAATCTTTCGTGAAGATCGATTATTGACATCGTGTTCATTCTGAGATTTGCGGTAACGTCAATCATTTCCCCAAGCAAAAATACAAAATTGATGTTTTTCGTGATATTTTGACATCAATCCCTGAAAACTAAAGGTTGCATCATACCCGTTTCCCTCAAAGCAGGACTCTGACATGGAGGAAGCGTGGGTAAGACGAGGTACGGACAATCCGCTTCAAATGAGAATGCATTGAAATAACTGGTATAAATAACTAATGCACTGTACTGGAGGCAATATTGTAAAACTATTTTTCAAATATCCGTCTGAAAAAGATATCAAACTTGTAACAGAAACATGAATACATCGTGCGCCGACCGCCAGTTCCCGGGATCACCGCTTTTCAAATGTGCTGACTTGGTCAGACTTTTAATTTCAATGTAAGTGTAAGTAAGTGTAATCGGAGCGGTTTCAACATGTTAACGGTGTAATCAGCAAAATAATGATATGAAAAGGCATTGCGCAACCAACGTGTGTGCTATATATCCACTGTGTTTTGGGGGATGGGTGAGCACTGTAATCGAAAACGGCCTAGTCTGCTTACCTGCTGCTGGTGGTGGTGGTGTTGGCGGTCAACATCTAACTCTGTGATGCTGTTATGGTACTGGCTGATATCAACGAGGCATATCAATGGGTGGTTGTTTTTGCTCCGCCGTATTTGAAATTGTATAGCATGTGCCGATGTAGGTAATGCTCGCAGAACACTTGCTGGGATAGTCTAAACAGGACGAAAATGTGTTCTTAATCAGTATAATAACCTGTCAAATGCAATATCTTATTATATCTGAACGGTTTATTCGAGGTAATAATGTATGGCTTGAATGCATGAATAAAAGATTCTTTTAAAGAACTTATTCCGGATATTCTTACCGAGGAATGAGTGCCAGTTTTATAATTTCTGTTAAATCTGGAGCAGAAGCGTATCTTTTTACACCGTGACAAAATGCTCATGTGATTAATTTTTCGCTAACGGTATTTCTGGTTGTATAAAAATGTCAAAGGAGTCTTATTGATCGAACGAACTTGAAGAATGTTCAAGATGAACCTCATAGTCTCTGGTGGTTAATACTGCTGGCTGCCACAAAAAGGGCCCGGGGAGAATCCAGGATTGTATTTCTTGATGAACCGGCGTGGCTTCTAAGGAACTAAAAGTCCTGGCGATTCACAACGCGTACAACGTATATATAGATAATCGAGAGTCTGTCAGATGGGACGAAAAGCCGTGGTTCCTTGTCCCTTAGTGTCTATGCCAGGGCAAGTAAAATGTCCCACATCTGTGGTCATGGGCTCCATATCCCGGCAAACACCCAATTGGGTTTACGACGCCGGTAGCGAAATTTTTTTCTGCAGGATACTTCTGCCATAGTGTACATCTGACAGCCAATCAGAATTCAAGGCAAGCACGTGTCTTTGTTGACATCATCTTTCCACATGGCGCAATAATGTCAACAATGCCACGTGTTCTGATAATCTTGGAAAGAACAAGTTAGCAAATGGTTAGAGGAGTATATTAGCTAAAATATATTCATTTGCAGTATCTTAACATGTATTTTCATTGTCGAGTGGACTGTATTTATTGGACTTGTCTGTTAAAGGCGCACTGTGCTCGGCAAAATAGCCGAGGTTGAATGTTTATCTGTCAACCGTGTAACTAGTTCTGCTGTATATGCATAGGAGGCGCCACCATTCAATTTATTTTGTTTGCTTGTCAAAATGTGTTTTATACAATGGCCCTTCAACAATGTTCAAACTACCAAAATAGGCCTGATACCTTCAACAGCAGACATCGGATACACTGTCCCTTTAATAATTATCAACATTGGCAACACTGTCAGTGTCACTGCCCCTTAAAATTTCACAAATCGCGAGACATCGGATACACTGTCCCTTTAATAATTATCAACATTGGCAACACTGTCAGTGTCACTGCCCCTTAAAATTTCACAAATCAATGCATGCACTGCAATGTAGCGATCAGATCAGCTGATGCCTCTTTTGTACGCATAATATCATCAATTTTAAAATGAATCTGTGCAATTCATTCCTAAACACTACGACACAAACCTTGAGTTGAGCATAATTGGGGTCAGACAATGAACTATTGTCACATTCACAGTTGAAGTGGCACTCGGCATGCGACTCGGTATCGTCCATTGTATTTGCATTATCATGCATAAATAAACAGTGTGACGTCAAAGATCGCGCCAATTGTGATTGGCTGTCAGATGTACACTGTGGCAGAAGTATCCTGCAGAAAAAAATTTCGCACGCCGGTAATACTACGATGTGATATGATTGATGATTGTGATGATTGAGTAAGTGGTCCATACCAACTGTTGAGTGACGCCATTCACCACGTAGGCCTTTCCGATTATCGTTGAGATAAGCGTCTGGTCTTGAATATTTGACAATCGTTCCCATCTCTCTGTATCAAGCTCGAATACTTCGACACTCCTCGAACTCAGACTTGAACGCACTTCAAAGAGGAATTGCTTGTGTTCAAAAGAAGTAAAAGGTTTCTCTGATTATATAATGAATTCATAGATATATTCATGTATGTTGCTTAAATCTACACTTTGACTAGAATTCAAGGACTTGGACGAACTCTTACAGAGGGTGGCCAAGCTCTTCAAGCATTGAAGCCAGTCCCAGTCAGATATATAGGTTATCACTTTCACGATCAATATTGGACATGGGGACACAGATCTGACTAATAATCAGTCATTTCAAGTTTGGTCAATGTTCAATTTACATTTGGGCGGGCGGATGGGGATGGCGTTGGAAGCAAGCGAATGAGTTCGGGCATACGTACATGCATCTGGTTGCGATTGGAGCTCGCAAAGAAAATGTGGAGATTCAACTTGTTCTCTTCGTTACCATGTCTTGTAGTGATGGCGGTGGAGACCAATATGTCTCTTCTTGGCAGGTCCACTTGCCGACCTTCCCGGGCTCCTATGGTGAATTCACTGAAATGGTTCGTCGTCAAAATCGCCCATTCACCTTCTACCCGAAAGCTACCAGCTGCATCCTTTTCCCACTCTAGTTGAGACTTGCTCCGAGTGAAAATATCCAGCCCGTTCATCTTGTCGGGCTCATCTGCGGAGATGTGGTGCTTGACTCTAAGGGTTACATCCTTGTCGAATTTGGTACCGTGTGGGCCACAGGTGATGCTTGGAGCGTAGCTAACAAATCTATCGTTACTCTCTTTTCCCCCTGTTTCTGTACGTGGCCGGCAGCAGTGTATGACTTCTGGTTCCCTAAGGGCCCCCTGCGGGATATCCATTGTGACAGAACCATCCAAGAATGCAAGACAGCCTCCTTAAATGATAACATTGACTATAGGCGGCTATCGGGTTATTCAGAGAGAGAAAAAACGTCTTCTTTAATGTTGCATATGGCTTAGACGTATTTATGCCCAGGAAGTATTCCTAGTTCGTGTGCCTCTCGAAGATACAGTGACATACGTCATATATATTTCTGCACAGTGACAATGTAACTTTATATGACACAGTGTAAACTTTTGCAGTGCGCGTCATTATGTCAGTATGAATCTGACTCTATACGTCTCCAATAAACGCAAAGCAAGGGAAATAGTCATTTAGCCTGACCAAAAGCTACACGTCCTACACGTCCTACACGTCCTACACCCCCCCCCCCCCCCCCGGGTCGAGGGATTTATTTCTGCGGAGACTTCTTGCAAACAAGCATACCTTTTGGTCCTATCACTGATACTGAATAGTTGCTCCCTTTCAGCACTTTTCCAAGTAACTCATTTGGGCCGTCACGCCGAAGCAGGCTCTTCGTTACTCCAAGGCTTACGTCTATATCAAATAGACTCGTATCATGAGGCTTAAGTAACAATTAATACTATGATGTATTATCGGAGGATCATCATGTAAGTCACACGTTTCGGTTGCCGAAGTCATGAAATATAGCAGCCGCCACAAGAATAAGGCCTCCACTAGCGTATAGCTGTCCAGGCATTAGAGTTAATATTCTGTTGCGTGACATGCTACAAAGACTGACATATTATATCGCAGCATAGTACAGACTTTTCCCCCATGAGATATCCGAGGACGAAAACCAATAAGGATTAGTTTTAAACTGGTTAAAGAGCTAATTGCCCTTCTGATGAATATTCCACGAATTCTCCAGTAAAAAAATGTATGAAGTAGGCCTAGTGATCGTAAAGCCCAATCTTACAAAATTATGTGCTGAATAAGATCTGAAACCTGATTAGCAAACAATAGCGTGATTTTTGTCTTCGGGTTTCACGAGACTACCTACCTGTACTTGCATGACGGGGAGAGTACTTGTGAGATAATTGATCAACTGCTCGATGGGCCCTACTAATGGTGCCGGTAGCCTGTTGAAATCGGGTAGAACCATGGCACAACCTGCATCAACGACACACCGACCTTTATCCTCTGCGTCCCTTGACATCTCTGTACGACGGGCAAGTGTGAAGTCGCTGAAGTGCTTCGTTTTCAGAACCACCCACTCTCCATCTGTTTCGAAGCTTGCATCGGTGTCTTCTCTCCACTTTGGGTTGATACCATCGCGCGTAAAGACATTAAGCATTTCCGTTTTTTGGCGGTCCATCTCGGTTATGCAGTGCTTAGTCTTCAAGGTGATAAACTTCGAAAACGTTGTGCCATCGGGACCGCAGTCGATGGTAGGAGCGAAAAAGGCCAGATCGGCTTCCGGCCTTTTTCTGTCCGCGTTTGTTATCGGCCAGAAACAATAGATGATAGTCGCCTCTTCTAGTGCGCCTGGTGGTATTTCCATGGTGACATCTTTATCAACGAACGAGAGTATCCCACCTAGAATGATTAGACATATAAAAACACAACCAAATAAACTCTTTATTTTGGTTTGGAATTTTCTTCTTTGTTTAAGCATATTCAATAATTTTATGTCCGAGTCGCGTTTCCTCACGAGCCTTTGGGTCTTCTTTAGTAATATGTTACTTTATAACAGTCACAAACAAGCACGTTACAACAGTGAGCTGATAAGGTTGTCAATCGAACAAGTGATATTTGTTTAACAGATCTGTTATAACACGAACTTGATAGGAAAATTTTGGCAGACCGTATTTTGCAGCAAATTATTTCTTAACATGATTTGCTGCAAAATACGGTTTGATCAGACGACTTGTGTCAGGTACTATACAAGTGGCTGAGAGACTGTTAACCCTTACCATCTTTTCCTATCACACCCATCGCCAGGTTCTTCCTCACCACGGTCTTCCCCACAGCGTTCGGTCCATCTCGTTTCAAAATTTCTTCAAGAGATCTTTCAATAATTTCCCTCTCTGCTTTGGTATGAAAAGTAGGTTGCGGTTCGCAGATGCTAGGTTCAACTGCTGGTGTCTGTGGAAAAATGGCAATCTACGTAATTCATAAAAACATAAAGTACTTTAGGCCAACTTGATTAAAAGTATACTGCAGGTTATTGATATTTTGCCTCCAAGAACTATCGAGCTGTCGACTTTAGTGTGAATACAAATTGAATTCTCCGTTTCGGCTCATTGTCCATGAAAGTTGTCAGTGAAGTCGAAAAGATGATTTTACGGCGCACAGCATATAATGGGGAAAAAAGGGTGGTGCTCCTGAATATATAATTTTACAAGATTCTAAAAAATTTAACCAGGAACTTGTAAAAAATGTAAAGATTGCAAATGTATAAATGCACCTGAAGCATAAAATCTTAAAGGAATGGGCGGTTTTTTACTGCATTATGTTTGTTCCCGCCACATAAGTGCACACCGAGATCAGAGTTCACATCAGCCCGCTATTACGATGCAACGCCATTTCCATTATCGTCGCAGTAGCGGGGTATTTAATGACCAATTCATGGCTCCAGGAAGCGCCTTACTAGTGCATCGTTTCACATGGAAAGGATCGACGCATGGAGAGCTAACTCGGGTCAAATTGAAGTCAACATCGGAAAAGCGTGATAATTCAAACAGGTTTTGATTTTTTTCCCCTTTTTTGTGCAATTTGTTGATGGAACCTGGGTCGAAAAATGGTATATTTGGGTACATTCGCTTCCTTACCGGTGCATCAGACATGTCAGATAAGAAGCCATCGTCACCAATCTCACCAATCTCATCATCTTTGAAAAGCTTTTGTAGGAACTGTAGCAGGGTTTGATGCATGCTCTCGTCCGTACATGTATAGGTAGTTATTCGTTTTCCAACAATTAGCTGTAATTTGGTTGGTGGCATAGTTGCCATTTTGAACGTTGAACATATGTCCTCTACATATACCTAGAAAAGAAACCAGTCAGAGAAGCTTTAACTACTGGATCCACTCACTAATAAGATCACAAGCCCGACAATACCCGAGTTTTCCCACCGCCTCGATGGGTAGAATCATTGTTTTTTTAGAAACTTATAGCAATGAGTGCATCGTAATATTTCTTCCAGAACAGTCACACTTCAACTTAATGACGCGCGGCACTAATGATTAAAACGATAATGAGACAAGACCACCATTGAATATTTATAGGTTAGACCTATCAATTATAGACGCGTGTGTTTTTAACTGTCAAGTGCATATTTGGAGAGGTATTGAAAATACTAGCATTGTACCCGTGGCGCAGGCAGGTTCAAATGGGCTATACCTTGAATAGATTGAATTGCAATAAACATCTAATGCAATATCAAAGGAGCCATATCGAAGAGACAAATTAAACCAACCATTTGTCCACAGACTCGAACCTAGCTGTGGCGTGCTGTATGCGTGCATATAAAAGTATATCAGTTGGTCCGATAGAGATGATGAGGCAATGCCTCGTTCCTTAGTCAGCAATATGCGCCTTTTTATACGGAGAAGAAGGAGTACCCAGATAGGCCTTCACATGTCGGCCTATAACTTTAAAATGCGTGCTCCTCCTACATGTAGCCAGGTCTCGGGCAAGGCACTTACTGGACAGGCAAGCTAGAAGTTCAGCACCGTGAGCAGCTCCCTGATAAGGCCATTTCAGGTTCAGCGCGCCTCTTCAGATCAAGTATTGAGAGCTGTGGTGAGCACATAAACATACCATGGTAACCTTCATTATCACGGGTTAGCTCTGGCTAACACAGCACCCATAAACAATAGACCACCAATTTGACCCCAGCTCCTTACTGCGGGAAAACCCAAGTCCAGCAACCGAAAGTACCAAAAATACATTTTTGTTTACATTTGAACTGCACACATACGTTTGTTTACAATTTCTTTCCCCGCGAAATCTCGAAGATCAGGTGACCTACAATCGTGGATTTAAAATAACATTAACCTTGGTTCAGCAGGTCAACGCGTGTACAGGCTGTTCCAATCACCCCCCTACAGCCAGCCGTTCAACAGGTAGTGTTAGTCACCCCACAGGGAGTGCAGGTGATTCATTAATCCCCTGCATAACTAAACAGCAATGACTTGGCTTCCGCGAGTGGTAAGGAGAATTGACTGTGTCCGATTAAAAATCCCTCATTACTGCTCCGCTGAAGTAAATTTCCGAAAATAAACATGACGTTGCATCAGGATAACATATCACCTGCAAACGTGCAAAATTTCGAGACGAAACACGACCCCCAAATGGCACTTTAGCGAGCCGCCTTATAGTATTATGATATAGATACTCTGTTTCCTCACGTTTTCCGTCTTTGGGCGCCATATTTAGGAGGCCCGAAGGGATGAATACCTCGCATACCTAATACAAAGGTTCGGCCTAGTGGAGTGGACTGATTGGCTCAGATCGTTGGCGGAGACCTATGGCCAGATACATCCACTACTTGCAGTCCACTACCATTAGCCGATGGGATTAATTGAATGCGTTGTATGAGCGGGCAATCGTGTTTGGGCTTTATTCATGGCGTGACCGGAGCGGAACAAATGGACAACAGAGTATTTGGTGTGGCAAGTCTACAGATATGAAGAAATTATTTGATGAACAATTAATTGTGATTTTTGCTAATTTGGCAAAAAGGGGCGTTTTTTGAGATTTTTCTGCCTGTTGGCTGAAAAGAGTGGAAATATCAACGTCTCTCCAATTTGTCCGATTATCAAAAAATACCGTGGTCAACTACCACTTTACATTTCACCATTTACTTGCCCGACTGTCCGGAATATCATATCAAAATTTCAGATTCACAACCCCACGCAGTATTTGATCCATCCGACGCGGTCAAACATTGACAATTTTACTGCTAAAAGGCTTAAAAAATCAATGGTGGTCTTATATGGCATGATATATGTTGCAATATTCAATAATCAAAAAATCAAAATAGCCATGTTTTGTATTACGTAATGTTCTAATAATACTGAAAAAACGGAGTCTTTCAATTTTTTTCGCTGAATCAAAATGGTGCCTCTGAGTGAGATAAGCACGTTTTTATTTGTTTTTAAGTGGCAGTGTGGTTGGAAATGGCTGGGCTTCATCATGGCTTCTCGTTAATTGCCCAAGAGAGCAGTGGGATCAAAGGAAACTTGCCTTGACCTGACTCTTTATTTGAAAGACTCTGAAAAAAACTACCATTGGCAAATTATAACTTTGCGAACAATCTAGATTGGCAAAAATGACAAATGTGAAATAATATTTTTGAATAATTTTTGCGATTCGCAAAAACTACAATGCCGAAAAGATGTCAATTTACAGTATTCTGGTAGGGGAGTAGAAGAATTATTAGTGTAAGGTCTTACCTGCTCCTGAATCCTGTTGAAATAGGACAGTATATTTTGACTGGGTATCAGTATCCTTCAAGTTGCTGCTACGAAATGGCGAAGTGTCGCACGTAATACCGATTTAAACATGACCCGTTGGGGGAAATTGCAGAATTTTTATTGTGTTATGAATAATGAATTTCGACGATATACGCATTCGTTCGAAAAGTCATTACTTGTGTTTTTGGAAATTGACTTCTAATATGGCGCAACTCAATGGATGTTATTTGAACCAGAATTGAGTGAATCGAGCTATTACCTGACTCAAGCCATGAAAACCATGCCTGATTGATTAACGATGATAATATGGTCTGCACGTTATGAATAAAGAATTAAGCTCCAGTGGCAACCGCAGGATGTAAATATTTAACAACATTGGGGGACTAATGGGTATTCGTAGTCAATCCTTTTAAGCTTAGGATTGACTATCATGAAACAATTGTCTCATTTAATCATGTCCAGTCATCCAGTCTGAAAAGAGCCCACATGACTACGCAAACTAAATCAATTGTATGTGCCCAGGTGTCTGTGATGGTTTAATTTGAAGTCATTATATATTCAATTTACTGGATTCACTGACCAATAAGATCCCAAGCCCGATTTCTACTACCGCCTCGATGGGTAGGGCCTAAACAGCCGGGCATAATAGTAGGCAAAGGGGGTGAGATACTGTAGTTTCATGAAAATAACACCACTTCGGGATATTCAAGGCCCGGCCTCTTCTCTCGAGTCTATTCACCAGAGGTAACCAATGAGTGACTTCGCTGGCCCTTGTGATGGCTCAGCCGAGCTGTCACGGTTACGCTAAACCACTTATTACCGCAGCCCTATTGATTCGAAGTGTTGTGGGCCTACTGGTCGATGAGTGCGCATGTGGTAAGGCCACTCGCCGACCGTTTATACAGGTTGTCTCATAAAACTGAAGCACCTTTTAGATTGATCCAAATCCCCCAAAACAAAAAAGTCCTTATTGAAACTCTGAAGAAAAATCTACGAATGCTTGCATTAGTAAAGCAAAGTAAGATTCAGGCAATGATAGTAGTCACGAAATTCCGAAGAAAAACGAGGAGCTCATCCTCTGTTTTTCTACAACCCTCTGTTTTGATTTAGACTCCCTAGGCCTACGTGGGAGAAAAAAGAATCGAAGTTTCTAGGATTTGTGGTTTTCTTGAGTAATTCTAGGGCCTCTTAGGCCTATAAATGAAGCCCCACTGAGGGTACCCACATTGCAGACAACCTGTGCGACAATGGATGCTGTAGAGCTGCTGAGAAAACGACGCCGGCGCTACACCGTGACAGAAAAACTTGCCTACCTGAGAGACCAGACGGAGGCACTGGTGAACGGTACGGTGCGCAGTATGAGAGAGTTCGCCGCCCACTATAACATCCCCTGGGAGACGATAAGAAGGTGGAATCTCGAGGACCTCGAGCAGAAGCAAGAACAAGGGCATGGCCGGAAGAAGACGGTGATGGAGCCCCGTGATCCGTTATGACCACAGGTTGAGGACCAGCTTTACCAATGGCTGCAGCAGATGAGAGAGCGTCGCCTCGCAGTCTCCGTTTTCGACATTCAAGATAAGGCGTTGGTAGTGTGGCAAAGCTGGTGGAATGAGTTAGCCCAAGATGTCAGAGAAGGGATTCAGCATTGTCGCCCTCAGCTATGGGATTTCAACGCATCCATAGGCTGGGTGGAGTGCTTGATGAAGAGACGCCACGTGTCCCTACGGAAGGTGACTAAGAATACAACGACCGTCCCCGCTGATGCTGCTGCAAGGATCCAGACCTTCCGAGATGTGGTTACTGGGAGCATCGATCGTCTTGATATACAGATGCGGTTCTTCTTTAACATGGACCAAACCTTTGTCCTGTTTAATATGAGAACCATGTACACGGCCAACACCACGGGGGAGAAGGACATAGACGTCCGATCATCCAGGTCTACCAAGCTTGGATACACCGTCACCCTCTGCATCGCAGCCTCTGGAGCAAAGTTGCCGGCGCACATCGTTCTTTTTTATTCCTTCACTGATCACTTCGGACAAGACTGTACATTCAGAGGGATGTTCGGTTTTGTCTCCAGATATGTGACGGACAACTTCTCATTCTTACCAATTTCGCACTGCAAAGTATCTTTGAAAGCCCGAAGGGATGATAAGACCCGAAGACTTGCTCCATTACCTCCCTGAGCAGTGCCTCACTTTGAAAGGGCAGGTCAGTCCCTAAAACCAGCAGAAGCCAATATGTCAGTTGGACTTTTTTCATGGACACCCTGGACACTATCAGCCATTAGCACTGAAACACCCTTTACACTACCAATGACGATTAGTTGAAAATGTTCTGGGACACTCAGTACAATGGCCGAAGGCCCGATCCCATTATCCCATTCATAGGAGACCTACGAATCGGTTTCAACAACCCAAACAATAAGGATTGGACTCGAAACTGAAGTATATTGGATATGAGGCCTGGACAACCCTCTCTGGAATCCCAGCCAATGATCGGCCTTCTCAACAGCTCTGTTCGCCACCCTATGAGTCAGGGGCGGCGACACCGGCTGTTAATGAAGTGGTGTTATTTTCATGAAACTACAGTATCTTGTCTTCGTTTCATCCAATTGGTCTTTAATTGTAATATGAAAAATTCCGCTATAGAGAGTAATGGACTATTCATGACGATTACGTTGTTAACTCTTGAATAGATATTCAACCCCTTTTATGGCTGCGAAAGGCCTACTATTGTGTTCAGCTGTTTAGACTCTACCCATCGAGGCGGTGGTACAAATCGGGTATTGTCGGGCTTAAAATCTTATTGGTGAGTGGATCCAGTATGTTTTACATGTATTGATTTCATACAATCTCTTTTTTGTGTAAAATTTATAACAACTGAAGCGCTTATGGCAAGCGGAGTGTCCAGTGAATAAAAAAAACCTAGATTTATTAAAAAAACCTGGTTTTTTACCTAATAAACTAAGTTTATTTGGAAAAAAGATAGGTTTTTTTAAAACAACCTTGTTTTTTTCCTAAAAAAACGAGTTTCTTTAATAAAACCAAGTTTTTTTTACCTAATAAACCTTGTTTCTATCCACAAATGTCAAGTTTAACAAATAAACTTGGTTTTATTCCCTAAAATATAAGTTTTTCATCCAGTGGTAATAAACTTAGTTTTATAGAAAAGAATCTTGGTTTATTAACAATAACTGGACAAATGGCTAATAAACCTACCTTTTTACGTAAAAAACTTAGTATTATACAAAACAACTTAGTTTTTTGCAATAAAACATGGTTTTATTGTAAAAATGTAGGTTGTTTTGAATAACTGGACAAACGGCGTGCAAAAACCTACTTTCTATCGAGAAACTTGTATTTTCTACCTCGCCCCATGTACACAAATCCGCGACGTTATCGGGACGAGGATGGGCAACCTCGGCACCACGTGGTACTAATGCTGCACTGCACTGCACTCTGTAAACTAGTTAGTGAGACCCTAATCTCATCCCAGATAACTCAATGTAGGTAGGATCGAGGTTTAAAAATGTAAGTTTTCTGATAAACCAGGTTTTTAAAAAAAAAGGTTTATTAGTTATAAACTTAGTTTTTTTAAATAAACTAGGTTGTTTTGGTAATAAACCTTGTTTTATTGAATAAATGGACATTTCTGTACAGAAACTTATATTTCATACGATTATGTGGTAAAAAACCAAGTTTTTTAGGTAAAAAAACAGGTTTTTTAGCATAAAATGTTAGTTTCTGTTAAAAAACCTACTTTATTAGGAAAGAAAGTAAAAAAACTTGGTTTTATTAAAGAAACTCGGTTTATTAGCAAATAAACAAGGTTGTTTTAAAAAACCTATATTTTTTCCAAATAAACTTAGTTTATTAATAAAAAACCCAGGTTTTTGAATAAATCTAAGATTTTTTAATTACTGGACACTCCGCTTGCCATAAGCGCTGACCTCATTAGATATCAAGATTCTCAAGTACCGTGCTGTTGCTTCTATAGATTGGAGTAATGACATGAGTAATGTTGTGGTTGGTGATATGAATGTATAGCTAGAACTACCCACTCTATCGCCGAAGTCTAGTCGAGTCGAATTCACTGCCCACCGAGCTAATATTATGAATGATTAGAACACATCGAATATCGGATATTACATGTATTTACAATTCTGAACCTGGCGCAAATGTCATTAAGATTTTTTTAAGGGTCCATTATGGTGCGTGATGGAGCGATTTAAGTATAATGGTAAGCTCTATTTATTGTGTCCTTCCTTCAAATTAAAAGCTTGGAAAATTATGAATTCAATATGCCACAGAAATGTGTTGTAAAATGTGAGGTGGGGCTTTGTTGTACCGCAATTAGCGCGTCTGGATGAAGGAAAACGAAATTAACTATTGTTGGTAACATGCCAGAGCTTGATACCAGAAGAATGATTACCCGATATTAAAACGAGTGGTAGTGGTATGAGGCCGTTCCTAAAATTAAAACTTGAACCTTTCTCTGGCTAAATCAGCATGTAAACAATAGAGGGGCGGTGGGGGGGGGGGCAGAGGTGTTCTCGCAGAAAGTTCCTCTAATTACGCATCATGAAAATGTATCCGCCAATCTGTTTGTACTTTCACTTGCAAACGTATCATATAAGTCGTTTCACTTTCCCATACCTCTACCTATATCAACCGACCATATTTCACAACATCACTGCTGCGTCATTAACATCACCATCCATCAACTCATAAAAGAAAATGTTGACATGAATAGAATTTCCACTATTTGTCTCAACAGTTTTCACGTTCCACAACGATAACCATTTCAACCTAACTCATGGCGATAGTGTTCACTATTATCGCTGGTATTTCTTTCACCATGTCAGAGTGTGCAATACATTTGGACTCGGTCCATAAAATGGATTCAACCACCGTTCCGTTGAAAGTTTATTGAACGCACGTATCAATATAGGGTTTACTCTAGCGGTACGAGATGGCAGCATAAAGCGTGACGGAGTAAAATATTGATACTGCGTCAAAACATGGTGATTTATGTTTTACGGAATATGAACAAGAGGAAGCACAAAGCATACCTGAAACGCCTTAAAGACAACAGCGAGCTAAACCAGCGCCTGCACAACAAACTCAACGTCACCAGGGTGACAGCACCATACGCCTGTGCCACAATAAAGATAGGCTACACAAGAACCCAATCAAAGCCAGACTACTCGCATGTAGCAAAGGAAGTGTCCACTACAACACAGCCCAACGTCGCTGGCAGTGTCTAAAACCACCTACCCACCTACCCACCACCCCACCTACCACTTTTTTCCAGGTGGGGACTCAACCGATGTAGACCAATACTTCGTCCCCAAAAGGCACGAAGTGTGAGGTGCCTATTGCGAAAATAATTGGTTAACTAAACAATGGCCTGATCGGTTGGCTACTGCAATAAAAAGCCGCCTATTCCTTTAAAAACCAAGAAACTGGGCTTCAAAATAATTTATTAAATAACAGTGACATTAAATCAGAAATATTTTAATAAAACAAAAATGAGATTTCTAAACATGTGAACGTTTGGCCACAAAAGTCGAGACATTTAGCACTTGTTCATACTTTTTTCGTTTTTTACCTCGAACGCGAAATTATACCTGCTGTAAAACTCGTTGTTGTCGGTAAAATTTTTAAGCACCGACAACATACTTAACAGCTGACCACAAAAATGTATGATTATGTGGTGTAGAAAAAACACATTTCGAAAATTATTCTCGTCGAAAATTAAAAGACGATACATAAATCACTTTTCATGCCAATGTTATCTTTGACACTTTAATATCTAAATAGTTTTATAGAAATCAGTGAATTTGAAGCTGGCGTTTGCTTTAAGACGGAGCATTTGTAATAGCTAAGTTCAGCTGATCGAAGAATTATTCAAGTTCCAGTTGTGCGGAATTGACTTGGGTCAACCCGAGACCCGAGAGAGCTCTGTCCTAACGCGCGTCTTTCAGAACGGGCGCTGGCTCTGTTGTTGAAACCACACGTTCCCTACATATAGGGAACGTGTTGCCTGACTCCTTGAAAGACCCTGGTTACATGAACAATGATATGCTGACACATAACATTGACAAATTAGCCATCACAGGGACTAGGATGAGCCAAGCTTACGTCCTGCCGCTGTGCCTGTCTCGATCTGCCTGGATGACCGGATTCATTCCGTACCACTGATCTCCAACGATGTCATAGATTTTAGCAGCCGGTCGGACTTCCGTTAAACCATACGATTCAAAAACATGGGCTGCAGAACTACATGACAGGAAAGTGGAATCTGAGATTCTGCAACTGGGCCTACACGCCAAGTTTTGGCGGGTTCGATTCATTCGTTGACTATATACTACGTTTGGTATTGAGCAAAATTTCAGTCACATGCTTCAGTTCCGGGCGAGACTTCAAGTAACGGTCTTGATTTTCGTTATAATGAAAGGCCGTACCTTAAGAAAAAGGTGACTACTCGACACATGTATTCGGAAACAGAGCTGTCAGTACAGGTAGTGAAAGAGCATGTGTCAGAACCGTTGTTTCTTTATCTTTCGTTCCAAGCAGTGCATTGGCCGCCTGAAGTTCCTGAGAAGTATGAAAACATTTTTAAACATGTGTCCAATATTCCAGTGTCCAATGTAGCGGTCTTGATGGAGAGAGGGGGATGCTAGACGAGACACTTATTTTCTTTACAACTGCTAACAGGGGTTAGCCAGTTTACGCTGGTAACAAAATGGCCCTTGAGGTGCGCGAAAACACCTCTCTATGGGAAGGAGAAACTCGCGGTCTAGCTTTCGTGAACGGACCGGGTGTCAAGAAGGGCGGTACGTACCTGAGATTCTTTCACGCTGTGGATTGTTATCCGACAATTCTTGGAGCGCTCGGTGCAACGGCTGGCTGGTATCGACGGAATTAACCAATGGGACAACATCAGGAACAACTCAGGCTCATACCTGAGACAGGACGTAGTCTATTAGGTCGATAGGATGTCTCGACACGGGGCATACCGCTTCGCAGCTTATTAATTTAAAATCTTGGGTTCCCCAGGGAAACTAAACGATTGATATCCTCTCACAACTCTCGAACACGGGACTGGATTCGCATAATATATATCACTGAGCTCTTTCTGGTATCGCAGATGGAAACTGAAGCCAACAACTCGCATATGATCCCGGATCGATTGTTTGATATTCGTAAGGACCCGCAGGAACGCGTGGCTCTGTCTACTGTCTGTCCAGATATTCTCCGGCCGGCGGAGAGTTGCTCGCCAGGTAGGAGAGGTACTCCGCCACCGAAGTATACCAGCAAGCTTTCCCTCGAACGAGGAAAGAGCGGGTCTCAAATATTTTGGTGGAGTGTGGAGCCCAGGGTGTTGTTAGGGAAAAGCTTTTTATTGATAGCTCTTTGATGTTCTGTGAAACTCTGCATAGCAACCGTGCCAATATTTTTGATAGGGCCTATAGTGCCCGATCGAGTCGCTCATCGTGTGTTTGCGGCAACGTTCGAGAGGATTAATGGTAATGGGCCACACAATACTTGGTTCTCCTGGGGATTTACCCTGGCCCTATTTATACAGTTCCAGCCTCCAGTGGTGAAGAAGGACCAATATAACATTGTCTTCATCGTATGAATTCAATTGCAACAGATAGCCCGGCTTAGATCATGATCAAGGATCATCATATTCAAATACTTCTGGGAACATTGTCACAACCTGAGATCATGATCAAGAACCATCATATTCAAATACTTCAGGGAACATTGTCACAACCTGAGATCATGATCAAGAACCATCATATTCAAATACTTCAAGGAACATTGTCACAACCTGAGATCATGATCAAGAACCATCATATTCAAATAATTCAGGAACATTGTCAAAACCTGAGATCATGATCAAGGATCATCATATTCAAATGCTTCAGGGACATCGTCACAACCTGAGATCATGATCAAGAACCATCATATTCAAATACTTCAGGGACATTGTCACAACCTGAGATCATGATCAAGAACCATCATATTCAAATACTTCAGGAACATCGTCACAACCTAAGATCATGATCAAGGATCATCATATTCAAATACTTCAGGAACATCGTCACAACCTAAGATCATGATCAAGAATCATCATATTCAAATGCTTCACTGAGGGACATCGTCACAACCTGAGATCATGATCAAGAACCATCATATTCAAATACTTCAGGGAACATTGTCACAACCTGAGATCATGATCAAGAACCATCATATTCAAATACTTCAGGGAACATTGTCACAACATGAGATGATTATCAAGAACCATCATATTCAAATACTTCAGGGAACATCGTCACAACCTGAGATCATGATCAAGAACCATCATATTCAAATACTTCAGGGAACATTGTCACAACATGAGATGATTATCAAGAACCATATCATTCAAATACTTCAGGAACATTGTCACAACCTGAGATCATGATCAAGAACCATCATATTCAAATACTTCAGGGAACATTGTCACAACCTGAGATCATGATCAAGAACCATCATATCCAAATACTTCAAGGAACATTGTCACAACCTGAGATCATGATCAAGAACCATCATATTCAAATAATTCAGGAACATTGTCAAAACCTGAGATCATGATCAAGGATCATCATATTCAAATGCTTCAGGGACATCGTCACAACCTGCGATCATGATCAAGAACCATCATATTCAAATACTTCAGGGACATTGTCACAACCTGAGATCATGATCAAGAACCATCATATTCAAATACTTCAGGAACATCGTCACAACCTAAGATCATGATCAAGGATCATCATATTCAAATACTTCAGGAACATCGTCACAACCTAAGATCATGATCAAGAATCATCATATTCAAATGCTTCACTGAGGGACATCGTCACAACCTGAGATCATGATCAAGAACCATCATATTCAAATACTTCAGGGAACATTGTCACAACCTGAGATCATGATCAAGAACCATCATATTCAAATACTTCAGGGAACATTGTCACAACATGAGATGATTATCAAGAACCATCATATTCAAATACTTCAGGGAACATCGTCACAACCTGAGATCATGATCAAGAACCATCATATTCAAATACTTCAGGGAACATTGTCACAACATGAGATGATTATCAAGAACCATATCATTCAAATACTTCAGGAACATTGTCACAACCTGAGATCATGATCAAGAACCATCATATTCAAATACTTCAGGGAACATTGTCACAACCTGAGATCATGATCAAGAACCATCATATCCAAATACTTCAAGGAACATTGTCACAACCTGAGATCATGATCAAGAACCATCATATTCAAATAATTCAGGAACATTGTCAAAACCTGAGATCATGATCAAGGATCATCATATTCAAATACTTCAGGGACATCGTCACAACCTGAGATCATGATCAAGAACCATCATATTCAAATACTTCAGGGACATTGTCACAACCTGAGATCATGATCAAGAACCATCATATTCAAATACTTCAGGAACATCGTCACAACCTAAGATCATGATCAAGGATCATCATATTCAAATACTTCAGGAACATCGTCACAACCTACGATCATGATCAAGAATCATCATTTTCAAATGCTTCACTGAGGGACATCGTCACAACCTGAGATCATGATCAAGAACCATCATATTCAAATACTTCAGGGAACATTGTCACAATCTGAGATCATGATCAAGAACCATCATATTCAAATACTTCAGGGAACATTGTCACAACATGAGATGATTATCAAGAACCATCATATTCAAATACTTCAGGGAACATCGTCACAACCTGAGATCATGATCAAGAACCATCATATTCAAATACTTCAGGGAACATTGTCACAACATGAGATGATTATCAAGAACCATATCATTCAAATACTTCAGGAACATTGTCACAACCTGAGATCATGATCAAGAACCATCATATTCAAATACTTCAGGAACATCGTCACAACATGAGACCATGATCAAGAACCATCCTATCCTCTTTCTGACAAGCGTGCGACCGAAAACGCGAATGTGATCTGGATAATGCTTGGCCAGTGAGCACTGGGTATGTTGTTGGGGTTTTCGAGGGACATACCCCCCCCCTCCCCCGACACCATGTTTAGGTTGGCCATTTGTATTTTGTGCGTCGGGACCAGGGACCTTTTTTGAGGGTCAAAAACATTAGCCCATTATATAGCCTCGATCCACTACACTGTACATCGTCCTTTTGGGGACGAAGTATTGGTCTTCGACCCCCCCAAGTGTCGCCTACACGGGTTAGCCACGGCCGCCATGTAACTGATGTGTGATGGTTTACAAAGAAAAAGCATTTCCGGTCAAAGCTATGAATTTTCGCTTATTTGTGGCCTCCAAAAGAAACATTTTGAAGTCCAACTTCAGATTTTTATGCGCTGATTTAACTTTATAAATAAAGTTAGATCTTTTTAATATGTTTTGATATAGCTTTATGACTGATTTCAGCCGGTAAATCGTAAAGCAATTTGTGCAAGATTTTCCGATTTTTCTTTGCATATGGCATGGCATGATATATGATATTGAATAGACGTGCATGCCTGCATACATTGTCACGTGTATAGGCCTACTTTGTGTATACCTGAGATTCAATCAATGGGTGCGAATCTATGCCACATGTTTAAAAGCATATTTAAAGTCATCACAATAAAATCTAATTTCCAAATTTCCAGAACGCTTCATTCATGACATTTGTGTTGAACTTGAAGATAGGCGAGTTGTCTAAAATTTACCAGCGTCCAACACCCAGTCGGTGGCAATGGTGGATTCGACGGCTTGTGGTATTCGACGCGATGGCTCGATGACGCGATCGTTGCTATGGATTTTGCTAAAATACGGAATCCCATGATCCTGGACTCCGGGCTCCTGCTTCAATAGCAGAGGTTTTAGCTCGGCCTTCCCATACCCAGCTACGGTATGTGGAAGGATGTGCCCCCCCCCCCCCCAGCCATGGCCACTGAAGATTGGTCCCCGCAGTTGATTTTGATATTTATAGGATTCGCGGAAGTTTCAAAGCATGCAAAATGACCGGAGATTTAATTGACACACAAGCTTCTACATCCTGAGCTTCAGGTTTTTGATACTCCTACGTCCCATACAAAACCCTGAGAAAATCCATTAGAATCGACAGCGAAGGGTGGCTGTTCTGATAACCTGATACACTGTGCGTAATGTATGTATATATAGTGTTTTATATGACAATAAAATGTATATGAATAAAGTTTAAGATAATCCTATTGTTAAATCGTTTTATACCTTATCGATTCTATGCTGTTAAACATTGTGTAGACGTGTAATTGTGTTTTAATTAAGTAATGAAATAAATTTGCAGCGGGGTGCGCGCAATACGAAGGAACAGCACTGAAAAATTCAGAATTTTCATAAATACCCGGATGTTCTAAAAATAGCAGCTAATGAAAATACGCGTTTCTCGGCGCCGATTGAAATTTAACTAACCTACCTCGGACCCGAGCCCTATGGCGCAAAAGACTATACAATTGATAGTGCATCTGAGAGCATTAATTCCTGGGTCCGTGGTTTACGAATTTCCGAGACTCAAATACAACCGACGCTCTGATTGGGCGCTTTTTTTTCTGCCGCTACAATCCGTCTGAAGGGCATGGATTTCCCCAGGGGTTTGTAATAGCGAGAGCTGGAGCATATGGAAAACCACTGGGTGCCGAGGATGAAGCTTCTAGTGGCCAATGTCAGATGTCATGTGGTAGTCTGTCAACAATCGGAATTTTGCACATGTGCAGTTTTTTAGACTCAGTCACTCAGTCCCTTTTCCGTCCCTTGACATCTCCCCCCCCCCCCCAGACATCAGCCCCTATAGGACATTTAATATTGCCCCCTATGGCATATCCCCAGATATGGACATGTCCTGGTTGGAGATGCCCTAGGGGAAAGATGTCATACGAGGATTTATAATTCCCAAATTAAACATTTTCCAGGAGATGTGCCCGTTCAATACATCTAGACCCAGCTAATTTTTCTTCAACCTTACCTTCAATATTTTGTTCGTTAACGAGGAATAAAAATTTGATGTCACTCGCACATGTCGAACATGTTGTGTTTTCTCATTTGGTGATGCCGGTTTGGACATTTCCACTTCTGCCGTGCTGAACGGATATTCAGAGCCAACCTTGTCTCCAGGAACCAGCTATATTTAGGTGTATTTAGCTGTATTCACGGTAAGACACCAGTGGCTTGCATAGCAACATGGCGCATGGTTTTATCAAAAATGCGAACTTGTGGGAAACGAAAAATGGTCGGATTTGATACGGTGAAAACAGCTGGAAAGGGGTTGGTAATGATCGGTTCTTTTTTATTTTCCTCCACTTATGATTCTATGTATAAATTACAGTCCAAGCAGTGATATACTTTAAAAAAATTCCAACTTGATCGCGTCATCGAGTCATCGCGTCGTCGAGTCATCGAGTCGAATACCACAAGCGGGATTCGACCAGGAGGAAATGAAAGGGCTTCCCAATATCACAGAAGCCTTGTGATTTTAGACAACATCTCCCTTATCTTAGACACACTCACCCAGTGTCCTGAAATTTTCAGGAAATGTGTCTGTGTACTTTTTTCGTTTATGGCTACCTAATTCTATTTTGATGACTTTATACCTGGAATTAAACTTGGTGGACGCTGCGCTGGTGGAAGCTGTTTAGGATGACCGATCTGTTGCAACCTAAAAACTCGTTACACTAGAATAAGTTTCCCTGTATTATTACTATCGGTGTATTGAGGTATTTTAAAAGGCATTTTTTGTCATTTCAGAATGCACAATTTAGGCTAGGGTGACTTTGACTCGTCTGTATTTTGGCATCGAAATTGATTTACAATTTTGTTTATTGTCATTGCAGGTTGACTGTGTTGTTATTAGCGGGAAGTCGTTGGTGTGCACTACAACTCCATCATGCCAGCGACGTGAATACATAATCGACTGGGTGCCGTATGGCAGGTGACTTGCAATGGATGACAACAACAAAAATGTTGGGAACGACCCGATCGAAATGGAACACGATGTAGGACTAAGAATGGAGTGTTCCGAAGAGACGGATGATCGAACATTTGTCCAGGTTAAGCGTGAACCCATCGAGAATGAAGAAGAGGGTTCCGCTGATGAGGTCGGGTTGGATTCAGGGTATCATATCAAAGCTAAACCGCCTCAAGATGACAATTTCACTGTGATACGACATCATGGCCTTGTAAAACCCACTACTTATGATGAGGGGTGTGAGGAACGGTGTGTTCGTGTTAAGAATGAGCGGTATGAGTCGATAGAATCTCGTGATGATCAGATCAAGTTTGAAGCAAGTGGGCCTGATAACATGGTGACATTTCAATATGAAACGTTTTCCACCAGTTCTCCAGATCAAATAATGACATATCCTGATGGTAACATTCCATTTGTAGCGGATAGACAAACAGAATCGCATGATTTCAAGTCAAAACGAGTTTGTTTCAAAACAGAAGAGTCGGTTGAAGATGCAGAGAATGTCAAATATGAAGAGTATTCTGGTAGTACTGGTGGCACTGAAGCTTCATCAAATGTCTATGACTTCCCTCAAGCTGCTGCTGAGAAAGACTCGACGCATTTACAACATGACTGGCAGGGTCTGGCTGGTCCAGAGGATGCTGGTGACGAGGAGAGTGCAGGGTCTCCGTCTTATTGCCAACCAAACTTTTCTGCTGCTCGGCCAGGACAGCTTCCGATTCATGTTGTTGATCCGTTACACGGTGATGAGATGAAAATGGAGGAGGAGGAGGAAGAGGAGGCCAGTTTAAGTGTGACAGGAGTTATACCTAATTTGCATACACAGGTTAGTATTCAACTCTAATTTGCGAGGGCATGCGTGTCTGTTTTTAACAGAAAATGTCAAAACTTGTCTTGTTTTAGATCTATTGAAAAGTTTGGGCGATTTTATGCCCTGGTAATATGTAATGATAAAGTAGGAAATATATAGGAAACTGGGGAGCCTTGAAGGCTTGATTGATGAGTCTTGTAGCATCATAGCCTTGTGGTAAATGCTGCTGGCTATCATGCAACACGAACAAACATGATCGTTCCATTATCATGCTTTATCCTGATTGCTTATATCACATTAAAGTGTGATATTAGAAGTCACACAAAAACATGATTGTGGAGTTAAATAAAAGCATGGTTACGTTGCAATCACTGTTTAGCCTGAATAAACCAAATCACAGAAAAGTCTGATTGTATTGCAATCATAAAAAAATGTGATGATACCAATCACTGTTTAATAGCCATATCTAAGAGGAATCACGCTTTCACTGGAATTTGGCTTTTTGGCTCATGACTCCCTACGACGACATCATATAACCTCGGACACAGAATGAATTTCGATCTGATCTGATTCTCGACTTGGCCACCAGGAGGCCAAAACTAAAAAAGGTAAAAAGTGCAATATTTCGCTCATTAGTGACTTGTTTTCGATGATATTTTTATGGTACATGTAGGTACTCCAATCACCAATACATCACATGCCATACCGACTTTGGTTTGACCGATATACTTTACATGTAGCATGTTTCTTAACCAGGATGAATTCCTAATCACCAAATATCTATAGGGTGAGTACAAATGGCCCCTGGCCGTTTCATTTAGTTGACCAAGGAGTGGTAGTTATCCTCACACTTTGAGAGGTAGGCCTATTATTTATCCTTGAGATAGAATAAATGGTTGGGGAACGGGATCATCTTAAGAAATCTATGTCATGTCAAAAGGACATGTACGGCACTCTTGGGGAGGGTTTAGACACTTTGATTCAGCTATAGTCTAATAATAAAACTATCGGGACAGCGTGGTCATTTTAGGCCATTTGACAGAAAATATATTTGATGCATGTGCATTTATCTTAGTATGTATTTTGAGATTATCCCTTATGTTAAACAGATGGTTGATGTAACAAAGTTTAAAATTTATACAATGTGGTTTTATTTGCAATGATGTAAAAAAAATTAAACATACATTGTACATGAGCAAGAAATAGAAAATACACCATATATACACCAAACACACCACAAGCAGCAAGATGCCTCAGTGTAAAGGAAGCCATCTGCAAAACATGGAATTGAAACTGAATTTCTTTTTAAACATGTTAACAATTTTTTTTGTATTTTCAGATGTCTGATTCTCTCGTCAGTGAAGATAAAATTTCAGGGTCAGGGTCATCCGACCCTGCGCATGGGCAGGAGCAGGCGGTACAAGCTGCTTTGCCTTACAACACGCAACATGTCCAACAGAAAAAAACATATAAAAAGTCCAAGGAGGAATTAGCCAGGCATGCTGCTTTCAACTCGAAAAAGCAAACGTACAAAAGGTATTTGCAAGAAGGTGTGTCAGCTGATCAATTCTGATTGGCTAATTTCACAGGATTCGTGGTTCTTTACGATATCGACATGAACAAGTACACAGTTCATGGGAGCGAGGAGTTTATGACGAACTTTAACCCTTAAAAGGCCAAGATAATAATACGGCCGTCTCCCCCACCGCCAAATTAATAATAGTAATTTTCTCTGAGACAATCAGAAATTTCGATCTCAAAACACACCAAAAAGTTCTGCACCATTGTATAGCAAATACGCTGTGTAATTGCGGCCCCACACGCAAACAACACGCTGAGATCGTCAGTTTGTGATAGTGTTGCAGTATGGTGTTAGAATATTGAACTAAACTGGGCATGGTGAAAATTCGATGATCGTCGAAGTTGGTGTCTTTGCCAAGAGTCGACGATCGTCGCAGTTGGCCCTTTAAGGGTTAAGAACAACTCAGCGCTGGTCAAATATGATGCTGCTAGGACGTACTCGTATAGTCTTAAACAGCTCGACATAAAACCCAAGACTGCAGTGGCGCCCTCGCCAACTAAAATGCGAAAACAGATGGCTTCATTTACACCAAGGAAGAGAAGACTCCACAACGCTGCACGTGAAATGCTCGGAAAAAGTAAGGGGCCGGGTAGGAAGACATGCCATGCAACTGCTGAGGAGACCATTAACCCTGACAAAGGTCCTGCCCGCCCTAAAAGGAAATGCATCATGAGAGCATCACCAGCAAGCAACGACTGTAAGCACATGTGATATCCTTTTCTGTTTCGTTGAAGAGATTCATCCATCATGTAGGAATCAAGTCAGAATAGAGATTCTTCAGTCAATGAATTCAATCAATCAAAATTCGTTCCCCGAACAAGACTAGGTCACTCCGTGATCAAGAAGGGATGGAAAATGAAGTTGTTCCATTAGGTCCGTTGAGTAAAATGGTGTGGTCATTGTGTAGTGATTAAAAACTGTTGCAGATTGAAACAGTGTGTATTATTGTAATATTTTCAGAGGCAGGATCACAAAATTCCTATGAAGTGGGTTGCCGTAAATTATAATGCAGACTTCTGGCTAGGAGAGGTGGAGAGCTTCACAGAAGGAAAGTAAACGAATAGGTTTTTAAGCCAGTGGCGAGTTCAACCAATAAGTATATTGAAAAAGATGACAGAGCAGTGCTGTCATACGGTGAAATTCTGTGCAAACTTCCAAATGCACTAGAGCCAATCAGCAGCAGACACTGGCCTCTGCCACTGGCTGACTATATCATGACAAATACTTTGATGATGGATGTTCATGGTACAAAAATTTTAATTCTATTACCAATAACTTCCATCATCAAAGTTTACACCTTCAAAGTTTTCTATTTGTTCATTTCACTTAGGCCTACTTGTTCATTATTTTCAAATTCATCAACTTCTTCCCAAATTGATTTGAGAGTTCCTCAAGAAGGCTGGAAAGCTCAAAATAAAGAGACAGAAGTTTTACCTTTGTCTTTGCAGCTTTTAAAGGCCTACGTCGTTCGTTACAAATTTGAATTTGTAAATTGAATCAAAAATTTCCAGTTGCGAAAATACATACGAAATACAAATTTCAACATTGCCGTTGTGTTGACTGATACACAAATACCTTGAATACCAAGTTCAAGCAAATTTCAACATTGCCGTTGTGAAGACTGATACACAAATACCTTGAATACCAAGTTTAAACAAATTTCAACATTGCCGTTGTGTAGACTGATACACAAATACCTTGAATACCAAGTTCAAGCAAATTTCAACATTGCCGTTGTGTAGACTGATACACAAATACCTTGAATACCAAGTTCAAGCAAATTTCAACATTGCCGTTGTGTAGACTGATATACAAATACTATGAATACCAAGTTTAAACAAATTTCAACATTGGCGTTGTGTAGGCTGATATACAAATACTATGAATACCAAGTTTGAACAAATTTCAACATTGCCGTTGTGTAGACTGATATACAAATACAGTAGAACCTCTCTATTAAGGACACCAATGGGACTGACTAGTGCTATCCTTAATAGAGAGGTGTCCAGATTAGAGAGGTCAAATCGAATGGAAACAACCAACTTGGGACCAAAGCTAGTGCCCTAATAGAGAGGTTGTCCTTAATAGGGAGGTGTCCGCTAAGGGAGGTTCTGCTGTACTATGAATACCACGTGTGAGTCTACAAACCAGGACTCATTCCCCACAAATTCCTTTCAAGAAGGACAGAGTAAAACTGTCCATATATGACACGTAACGTTCCAAATTTAATCCGGAGAGGTAGTCAATGTCCTTTTAGAGTAACTGAACATCCTTGCCTGCAGAATAAATAGTCTGGCTCTGAGACATTCCGAGCCCTAAAGCCAAATCTGTCTGGTCAGAATTATCAAGGGAACCAGGAAGAGAGATGAAAAAATCTTTCCTCTCTTCCTCACTGAGGGATGCAACACAATTTGCAACAAAGTCAACAGGACGTGCCTTCTTTGTGATGGGAGCCTCCAAGTCATCCAATGTCTCCACTACCACGCCCTTGTTCTCCTTTCCTTCCCTTTGGCTTTCTGCCAGGGCTGGGTGTTGATAGTTTTGCACAGATTGTACAGCTGTCCTGGCATTCTACAAAATCAACAAAAGCAGTACCTGTGGTATTAAAGCCAATTTTTTCCCTTTTTTTCTCGGTGCAGATTGAACATTCGGCAAAGATTATCACAAACAGATGGCGGATGCATATTCAGTGAATCGTTGCCAATGTCCACTTCATAGACGTCCAAAAATTCGGCTTGAAATTTGTCCTTTGGCTGCAACCTGCAACATATGTAGCTCTCTCTCCACACACACACGACATAACGTTTGTAGAATTGTCTGATGTTGCCATTCTTGACTGCAGAATAATAAAAAAAGTTACGAAGTGGCCATGTACATAGGAGACTGCTGTGTACGCAGGAACAAGTTGGTTGCATGCACAGCAGAGGCGAATTAACATAACCGTGTCATCAATGACCTCAGTTGGAGAAAAGACTTTGTGGAATTCTCAGACTGGTCAAGAAGTAAAAATCCTGTGCTATTCTATTCAACATTTGGAGCGTAAAGACCTACTAAATTGTTGTTTGCTGAATCTATCTCCTTGATTCTTGAAACCTTGGGTGACAATGGTCCCGTTGTGATTTTACTGACCCCATTCTACATCTGGCTATGACCCCAAGTAAATCTTATGACGTATGGTGCCCCGGTTTTTGGATGGCATGTGTGCCATATGACCAAAACAGTTTTCTCCAGCCAGCGATGTCTGCTGTGTAGGCTACTCTAGACAATGCGTGTGCCTGTACATTGTATACACAGCATGTTGTGTATTCAAGAGAAAATGTTCCTGGGATTCACAGCAGGTAGCATAAAATCGGAGACGTGGCTTTATAATGAGCCTAATGAATATTAATATAAAATGCTGTGAACATAACACTACTGTCTGTTGCATACACAGCATGCTGTACACATATCCTCTTCCAAAAAGTTACAAGAAACTAGACATTACAGTTATCATGACTGCACCAGTATCACTACATTTAGGGGTAGTCCTGAATGTTAAAGTTCTCTGAATGCAAGTGAAAAGTGCAGAAGGAATAGTCCTACTACAACCACACGATGGAGCTATGATAAAACACTAATTTAATAATTGTTTGCCAGAAGGTATATAAACTTCAAAGATTGGTAAACAATCGATTTCCAGTTACCAGACTAGAGTGCCAGCTTCAAACTACTGGTAATATTCTTGATAAGGCAGCTATTCCTCATAGGGCGTGGCCCCATTCACTTATTCACACCATAAAGTTCTCTGAACCATTCATCCTCAATTTCAGCGACCAGCCACCCAACTCGGGCTGACAAGACCTGGAACTGAAGCTTTGGATCTCAGACAGGCTGTTGGCCAGTCCACTGGTGGTGAGTATTTCATACTTTTCGAACCTCTCATCCTATGGTGTCAGCAGTACCCTCTTCGCGAATCTCCCACTTCTCCGGGTCACTGCCATTGTTGCTGTCTACCTACTCCAAGGAAATCCTGCCTCGTACTAATGGCTACCTCTGCACCAAGGCCCTTGTATGGATCCTACATCCAGCTGTCCAGACTCATATATTACATTTGTGAGTCTGCCTCAAGATTGGCCAATTGTGGCTACACACTGGCCTCCTTTTGGGACCTTATACGCAGGGACAATGTATATGACATATGTATAGTCGTCGATTTTTTAACATGAAATTGAAATTTTTTATTGAATCAAATCTGCTAGTGCATAATAACAATCAAATTTGTGTAGTAATAGTACCCCGGTATATGATACGCACAGGAGTTACATGTAGCAATTATTTCGTGTCGTAGGCTATACATGTAGAACATTTCAACCCTTTCAGTGCGTAGGTACGACGGTGGTGGTACCAATATCGTGTCATTAAAATGCGCGGGTACCCATGTCAATTCCAGCAAAATGGCACGTCCGATAAAACGCTTCTCACTGGATCGGGTTATTAAACCTTGTATTGCCAAAGATGATAGTGACGATGATAATTTTGATTTGGGTGATGAATGTAGAGACTCTGAAGGTGAGAGAGAGGCAGATTCTGACTGGGAATATGACTGTCCACTGCGTGTTGATGCGGGTTCGAGTCCGCAGGTCGGGGATGATCCGGTAGCAAGTACAAGTTTTGTACGGCCTGCAGGTAGGAAACGTCCACGACCTACATCTACATCTAGCTCAGAAAGTGATTTTATGTCGTTCATACTCTACCCAGGTCAGACTTTTGCATATGTACTCATATCGGATCTACCCGAGGAATTATTTAACTAATTACATTAGAAAAATAACCAGCCAGTTCACAAGGCTACGTCCAGGCGGCGCCCCTGTACAGCCCATCAACCGTGCAAGCCGCCATATTGCCAGTACTTTTTCCTTGGCGCCTTGTATCACAAGCCCCGAGTTTCTGTTGCTGTTTGCGTTGATTCCCCCGCGACAGTATTGAGAAGGATCCTCCCCCGGACGTCCGTTTGGAGCTGCCGATTTCAGGAAGCGGGTGAGACCATTCCTTTACCCATCTTTCCCTGATTTCGTCACTTAGAACGCTTTTTCTTCGCCGTTCTCCCAAAAAATTTTCTCGCTCCAGGCTCCGGTCACGTGACCAAATAAATCCAAGTTTTTCTTATCGCTCACTTTCTTTGTGTGGCCTCTCAAGATGCTGGCTCTGCCGCTCTTGTTAGCGTCCTTCTTGTCATTATTGGGCTTTCCAGCCCTCTTATTGGGCCTGTTACCCTTCTGGGTATTCAGGTGCCCGGGTGCCGGTGTATCGGGGATTATTAGTCCCCGTCCCGGTTCGTCCCCGGCTCGCCAGTCCGCCCCGTCGGACTCTGCGACTGCGGTTTCGTCCGCTGCCGGGACGCTGCCTTCTGCTTCTCCGGCCCCTCGGCCGTCGAAGAAGCAGAAGCCGACCCGGAGAGGCCCCAGAAAGTCTGGTGTGGCCTCTTCTAAGTCCCCCTCCGCTGTTTCTTCTCAGCGGGGGCGAGGCCCCCGGAGCTCTGGCGCTGTTTCGGCGCCCGACTCCGGGGCTCGGGCCGGGCACCCTCCATTCGGAGGTGTGCTCCCCGAGTTCTCTCCTAGGTTGAGCGCCGGTGACCCCCTCATCGGGGCGCCCCCTAGGGAGATTGGCTCCTCCCCCCTTTCACAGGGGGTCGAAGTGAGCGGGACTCTGGACGCTTTGCGTCCCGATCCCCTGGGCGTTGAGCATACCCCGCTGGAGGCAGACCTCCTGATTCAGGAACTCCTCCGGCTACCGGCCGTGGAGTCCTTAGTTACGTCTAAGCCCCCACCTGGCCGGGTTTCCTCCGCCCTCCCCCGTCGGGACCCCCCTGCTGCGGCATTGGGTCGTCCCCCGTCCTCCTCCGGGTTGGATGTGCCTCCGGCAGTGTCTTCGGTTGTGACTATCTCTTCAGATTACACCGTCACATCTGACCGCTCTGAGGCGACGGGGCGTATCCCATCGGGTTATGAGGCCTGGCAGGCGGCTCACCCCAATTTCCGTCCCCTTCTGAGGACGTCGACCGCCTCCCCGTGGGTTACTGCAGACTCGGGCGTCACCCCCCCTGTTCTGCCGCCCCCTCTTGTCTCGCACGGAGGTGACCTACCCCCCTGGGGTAGGGGTGCGACAATGGGGCATTACTTCCGGTCTAGAGACCCTAGGGTCCATCCGGACGTCGGGAGGGTTCGCCCCACGATTTCGCCGGTGCGACCCCGTCCCTCCCTGTCTGGCTCTGCGGGTCTGAGCTCCACCCCCTTTGTGGTGAGTAGCCCCCCGCCATCCCTGCCTGCCCCAGGTATGTCCAGACAGGATCCCCGGCCTATCGCACCGGGCCTTACGGCCCAGCAGCGTCAGGTCCTGCAGAGTTTGGCTGCCCATCTGGAGACCAAAAATCTCTCAGATAGGGCCCCTCAGCAGCAGGCCGGGAGACCAGTGGCCTTTGAGCTGCCCCAAGTCCCCATGGAGGTCGACTATCAATTCGATGAGTCGCAATCTTCCATCGGGCAGGCCCCTCAGGCTGACTGCCCCTCTGGAACAGAGGACCCCACCATTGTGGCTGGGATGCGCGATCTTCGCGCGCTCGTCCGGCAGTTCGTGCCGACCGAGCATTGTCCTCTCCCGCCGGTCAACCCCGCGCTCGGCCGTGCTCCCTTCGATCTTTTCGGGGATGCCGACGAGCCGGACTTGGCTGCCGTGCCGGACCGGGCACTCGATGAGTTGCCCCCCTCCCCTGCCTTGATCAGAGCCTCTCATTGGCTCGATTCAACGCTTAGGGACACGGCGCCGTCCTGCGGGGGCCACCAGCGCTCCCTGGTCTCGACTTTGCCGTCGACTGGACCGGGAGCCTGGACGAAGGCGGGGAAGCGCTTCACGGCCACTTCCCCTCACAGTCCTTCGTATAGGCCAGAATACTATAGAGTATCGCCGTCGGGGACTGACCCGGTCTCACTCATCCCCTTGAGGGATGATGTGCAGCTCGCCGGGTTGGTCGTTCCGAAAGTCCTCACGTCTGCTCCTATGAGGGATGCCAAGAACGATGAGGCCCTGGCCAAGGAGACGCAGTCGGTGTTATCGTACGCCGACTTGACGCTCTGTGCCCTGTCCAGGTCGTTGGCTGCGGACGCCACGGATGAGCAACGCATCCTGGCTATGTCCTTACAGCAGTCACTGCAACATGCCAGTGACTTAGCTGCCAAACAAGCAGCCAACGCGGTGCTGAAGCGCCGGGACCTCCTCATCGAGGGGCTGAGTGTGGTCCGCGCCCAGTTTCTGCGCGGGGCCTTGCGGACCGCCCCTTTGGGCGGTCCCTTCTTATTCCACGATTCGCTGCCTGATACCTTAGGGGCTCAGCGCGAGTCGGATAAGAGTCGTGAGGGGGACCCTCCTCCCCCCAGACAGGCCCCCCGCCCGCGTTCCTCTTCATGGTCCGCGGGCCGGGGACGTCAGCCGGAGTTTAGACGCCCCCGGGGTGCGTCGGCCTCTCGTGGGCCCTCGGCCTCGCAGGGCTCCTCCGGGTCTTTTCGTCCCCGAGGGCAGACAGAAGCTGCGGCTCCAGCCCGCCCCTCCAATAAGCGCCACCGCTCCTCAGGTCAGGGCGGAGGTGGCGGGCAGCCCAAGCGCCCCTTCCGGCCACAACAGCGGAAGGGTCGCGGGGGCAGGCGTCGGTGACTTGTCACCTTCTCCTCGGGCGCTAATAGGCGACACTCCCTCGGACTCTGTCGTTGGGGGCCGACTGCGCCATTTCGCAGCCTTTTGGGTCGGATGGTGTCAAAAAGGCTCCCCAGTCCCGGACATGCTCCGGCACGGGGTTCGCCTCGATTTTGCCCATTCTCCCCCAACGACATCGACTCCCCACCCGGTAATACCCCCCGTGGACCTGGCCAGGGCCGAAGCCCTTCGGTCCGAGGTCAACTCCCTCCTCCAGAAGGAGGCTGTCACGGTGGTGGAAGACCACTCCTCCCCGGGCTTTTACAGCCACATCTTCTTGGTTCCGGAGAAGTCGGGAAAATGGAGATTGGTCATAGACCTGTCCAGCCTGAACCGGTTCCTCAGGGTACCCAGTTTCAGGATGGAAACAACAAGGTCAGTGGCAACAGCGGTGCAGCCCGACGATTGGGCCGTCTCCATGGACTTGCAGGATGCGTATTTTCACATCCCAGTCCATCCAGACTTTCAACATTTCCTTCGCTTTTACTTCGAAGGCAAAATTTATCAGTTTCAGGCCTTGCCTTTCGGCCTGGCTTCCGCCCCGCTTATTTTCACAACCGTCGTCAGGGCGTTCGCCGCCCCGTTTCACGCTTTGGGCTTCAAGCTCCATTGCTACTTAGACGACTGGCTGCTACGTTGCCAATCCCGTCCCCGTCTTCTCAAGCAGACTCGGTTCTTGCTCAAGACGGCGACCCAGGCCGGGTGGATAACAAACTTAGAAAAATCCGAGCTAGACCCGTCTCAGGATTTTGTCTTCGTGGGAGTACGTTTCCGTACCAGAGAGGGCCTCATGTCCCCACCTCAGGACCGGGTCACCAAGATCCGGTCTCTGATTCGGGCTTTCCGTCGTCGAGACAGCGCCACAGCCAGACAGTTCCTGTCCCTGCTGGGCCTGCTCAATTCGGCGGCGGACCAGGTTCCTCTCGGTCGCCTGTATATGCGCCCCCTCCAGCTCCTCCTACTCTCGAGTTGGCGCCCCTTCTCGGACCCACTCGATCGAGCAGTAGCACTCCCTTCCATGCTACTGGAGGACGTTTGGAGGTTCTGGGGGACGGGGACGGAGCTCCTCCGCGGGGTGCAGCTCCGTCCGTTACCCCCCCAGATGTTCCTCTTCACGGACGCCTCCCTCTTCGGATGGGGGGCTCACCTGAACGAGGGCGACCTGACCACCAAGGGCACGTGGTCAGGGGAGGAGTCTCGCCTTTCGATCAATATTCTCGAAATGCAGGCTGTCATCCTAGCCGTGAAGGCCTTTTCGTCCCGGTTACGGGGTCACAGGGTATCTCTGTTCTCCGACAACTCGACTGTCGTCGCCTATATTCGGAGACAAGGGGGAACGAGGTCCGACACTCTGTGTCGTCTGACATGGGACCTCCTACAATTTTGTCGTCGGCTGGACATCCAGCTCTTCCCCCGTCACATCCCCGGCAAGAGGAACATCCTGGCGGATGCTCTCTCCAGAGCCGATCGCTTAGTCCAGACCGAGTGGACCCTCCATCAGGAGATTGTGTCCCGGCTGGCCGGGATGTGGGATGCGCCGATTGTGGACCTTTTCGCCACTCGCCTCAACAAGAGATTCACCCTGTATTACTCCCCTCTCCCGGACGACGAGGCCTTGGGAGTAGACAGCCTGTCGGCCTCCTGGGACGGCCTCAAGGCTTATGCATTCCCGCCAACCCCTCTGTTGCTGCCGGTTCTGAACAAAGTGGCCTCATCGCGCGTCAGGCTTTGCCTGATCGCCCCTTGTTGGCCGAACCAAGCTTGGTTCCCGGTGTTGCTGGAGCTCCTGACGGACCACCCCCGCAGATTGCCGGAGTGGGACCGCCTGCTATATCACCCGATAGGCCGGGTCTACCATCAGGACCCTTCTTTCTACAGGCTTCACGCCTGGAGACTATCGGGCATTTCCTCCGAGAGAGAGGCTTTTCGGAGGACGTTATCCGAAAAGTCGCTCAGCCTCAAAGACAGTCTACCCTTACATCATACGACAGTAAGTGGCTCGTCTTTCGAGACTGGTGCGGGGAGCACGGAGTTTCTCCGATCGCTCCCACTCTTCCCAACTTCCTCGATTTCCTAAACTTTTTGTTTACGGTTCGGAAGTTTTCGGTCCAGGGGGTTAAGGGCTATCGCTCTGCCATTGCCGTCACCCTTAGACTGACAGGCTCCTGGCAACCGGCTTGGGATGACGCCTTGTCATCGTTGCTTCGCAACATGTCTCTGGAGCGTCCCCGCTCCTTACATTGCGTCCCCAAGTGGGATCTCTCGGTGGTGTTACGGGCTCTTATGAGATTTCCATTCGAGCCCTTGCACCTAGCAGATAGGAAGCATCTTACCTTTAAGACCGTCTTCTTGGTGGCCTTAGCTACGGCCCAGAGACGGTCCGAGCTCCATGCCCTAGCTTTTGACAAGCTAGCCTTCAATGAGAGGGGCGCGGTCCTAGAATTTGTCCCAGGCTTTATTGCGAAGAACCAGGCGCCTTCCACCTCCAGGCGCCCGGTTCTTATTCCATCCCTTTCCAGGGTGGTCTCTCGAGACCTCCCGGATAGAACTCTCTGCCCCGTCCGGGCCTTGAGGTTCTATGTCGATAAGACCAAAGACCCTGCCGTCCGTCTCGGCAGAAAGCGTCTTTTTCTGTCTTATCGCGAGGGATTCACACGGGAGATTGCGCCCGCCACGGTCGCCGGATGGTTGGTGGCCACCATCCGGCAGGCCTACTCCATGACTCTTCAGTCTCCGGAGCTTCGCCGCCTGGGTTCCGTGACGGCCCACGAGATTCGTGCCATCTCGACTTCATGGGCCGAATATAGGGGAGTCGCCTTGAACGAGGTCTTGGAGGCGGCGACGTGGAGTTCTCACTCCACTTTCTCCCAACATTATATGCGCGATTGTTCCGTGATGACTGACGGTATGCTGTCTCTCGGTCCAATCGTCGCTGCTCAGCACGTAGTCTAGGTTCTCCCTGCCTAGCCTACCCGCCGGACTCCTCACTCCGGATTCTCCGTCCTTCCCTCTAAAGATGGGGGGGAGGTGCGGACATTCATGCCGGGACGTGGTTCCCCTGTGCATGTGCCCCGTCCGGATGTCTTAGGTTGAGCCGCCTAGACTTTGTGGGTTGTCCCCGCACGCAGAGGGTGGTTACCCTCTTAAGTCCACACATTCTTTTGGCGAGGTGTGTGCTGAGCAAGTACCATGCGATGTGCTACCTTACTCTAGGGGGTAGTTGATAACCTTAAGGCCCTTTCCATTATTCTTTTATATGGTGGCCTGACCGTTGAGCCATGAGCATCCCCATTTCTCTTTGGTCTGGTTATCCCGGTCTCACCCGTTGGGTTCTGCTATGCGGCTTGGAGACAGTTCACGTCGCTACATGGTAAGTCACGTTTACCCACCTTCCTTAGGTTGTTGGTATTCGATGCAAAAGTCTGACCTGGGTAGAGTATGAACGACATAAAATTCCCATTTCCTGTGGAAATGTGATTTTATTAGTTCATACCTACCCAGGTCAGACTGCCCACCCGTCCGTCCCCACAGCAACGGGACTTACTTGAGTTGCTTGAGTAAAAAGTACTGGCAATATGGCGGCTTGCACGGTTGATGGGCTGTACAGGGGCGCCGCCTGGACGTAGCCTTGTGAACTGGCTGGTTATTTTTCTAATGTAATTAGTTAAATAATTCCTCGGGTAGATCCGATATGAGTACATATGCAAAAATCTGACCTGGGTAGGTATGAACTAATAAAATCACATTTCCACAGGAAATGGGAATGTCGAACTACACAATAGTGATACTGATGATTATCAGGCTCCTATTTTGTCAGACTATGTCGGCAGTGGAGACGATTCTGATGTCGGGGAAAGTGGCAATGCTGCTCCCGCCCCTGCCTGGGTGTGGAAAAAGTGTAATGGAGATGACTTTGACCCAGTTGACATTCCTTATACGGTCAGGAGGGCCTAAAAATATGCATGGGGGGCAATCTGGATCCAATTGACTTTTTGGCTCACCGTAAGGGGAGTCTATATGATAGCGCTGTGTCCGTCGTCGTCGTCGTCGTCGTCGTCGTCGTCGTCGTCGTATCCTAACAGTGGCACGTTTCTTAACTGCTAGGGCTATGAACTTGAAACTTTGTACACAGAATGCCCTAGGTCAGCTGACCTCTGACACTGATTTTCGGTCCGATCTGATTCTCTGTTTGGCCACCAGGGGGCCAAATGTCGATATCTAAAAAGTGTGATATCTCGCTTATTAGTGACTTGTTTTCGATAAAACTTTTGTTGTAGGTACTCATAGCAAATATACATTTTATATTATACGGGTTTTTAATTTGACCTTGTTTTCAAGGTCGCAGAGGTCATATGGCGTAAATTGGCCATTAGAGTGTAAACTATGGCACGTTTCTTAACCACTAAAGCTATGAACTTGAAACTTGGTACATATAACCCCCTATATCACATAGCCTCTGGTGCTGAATTGTGGTTCGATCTGATTCCTAACTTTGCCACCAGGGGGCCAAAAGTGGAAATCTAAAAAGTGTGATATCTCGCTTATAAGTGACTTGTTTTCGATAAAACTTTTGTTGTAGGTACTCATAGCAAATATACATTTTATATTATACGGGTTTTCAATTTGACCTACTTTTCAAGGTCACAGAGGTCATATGGCGTAAATTGGCCATTAGAGTGTAAACTATGGCACGTTTCTTAACCACTAAAGCTATGAACTTGAAACTTGGTACATATAACCCCCTATATCACATAGCCTCTGGCGTTGAATTTTGGTTCGATCTGATTCCTAACTTTGCCACCAGGGGGCCAAAAGTGGAAATCTAAAAAGTGTGATATCTCGCTTATAAGTGACTTGTTTTCGATAAAATTCTTATGGTAGGTACTGTTTTGAAGAATACATCACATATTATACGGGTTTTCAATTTGACCTACTTTTCAAGGTCACAGAAGTCATATGGCGTAAATTGGCTGTTAGAGTGTAAACTATTGCACGTTTCTTAACCAGTAAAGCTATGAACTTGAAACTTGGTGCATATAACCCCCTACATCAGATAACGTCTGATGTCGAATTTTGGCCTGATCTGATTCTTTATTCGGCCACCAGGGGGCCATAACGGAAAAAGGAAGAAGTGCAATATCTTGCCTATTTGAGTGAATTGTTTTCGATAAAATTTTATGGCAGGGACTCCTAGCAAGGATACATCACATTTCTTATGATTTTTGGATTTGACCTCCTTTTCTAGGTCACAGAGGTCAAATGGCGTAAATTGACCGTTCGAGTGTAACTATGGCACGTTTCTTAACTGCTAAAGCTATGAACTTGAAAGTTGGTACATGTAACCCCCTACATCAGATAATCTCTGACACCGAATTTTGGCCTGATCTGATTCTTGATTTGGCCACCAGGGGGTCAAAACTGAAAAAGTAGGACGTGCAATATCTCGCTTATAAATGACTTTTTTTCGATGAATTTTTTATTGCAGGGACTCTTAGCAATCACACGATATTGATCTTGTTGATGTCATAGACAATTATTGGTTGGATCATAAACTTATATATACTGCCCTGTCTTATTACTTGACATCAATACACATCTAAAAAAAGTCTTCATGCCTGATTGTGTTCACCATATTCTCCTCTAAACTAAGCATGATCCTGCCTAATAAAAGATGTATACGGTGAGCACAATGGCCCCTGGCCGTTTCATTCAATCTCTATATCACGGATGAACTGGTTACACACATTGTTACTGAGGCTAATAGATTTGCACAACAGTATACATGGCGGCTAAAGGTGATCAACTCAAGGATAACTCACGTGCAGAAGTATGGAAACCGGCTAACCCTGAAGAAATGATGACTTTTCTAGGGTTGATTCTTCTCATAGGCGTCGTTTTCAAACCACGTATCCACATGTATTGGGCCACTGACGAACTGTTGTCCACCCCAATATTCGTCCAAGTAATGACGAGGGACAGATTTCAGTTGATTATGAATTTTTTCCACTTTGTTCCATGTTGTATACTTCCACAGGGCTCTCATTGAGAACGCTGGAAAAAAGGATAGGAATGGTACTGATATCAGGAAACCATCTTGCATCCTGTCGTACAATAAACAGATGGGGGGAGTTGATATGGTTGATCAACAGCTGCATGAAATTCACACCTTACCCAAGATGTACAAATGGTACAGAAGGCTGGTTCTTCGCCTTGTTATGCAATGTACACTGAATGCACACTGAATGCACACAGGGTCTATCAGTTTCATACTGGGAATGAAATGTAGATTTTTTGGTTTTTGCACCTTGTCATTGGCTCCCTTCTCACATCAAGTCCTCGCCTAAATCAGGAGTTAGTAGCTCATGGGGCAGTAGCAAGGCTTTCTGGTAGGCACTGGCCGGCAAAGAAGAAGGCAGGGGAAGGAGCAGCTCAGACGAGGCCATGCAAGATGTGCAGAGTTTGTTACGCAAAGGGCCTGTAGTGGCTTAATCTTGTGAGGACTCTTCTTGCAATGAACTTCAACACGTGCTTTACAAAACTTCTCTTTAATGGTCAAACACGGTAAACTGAAATACACAAATTGAACCCAAACTAAATATTATGACATGTATGAAAGGCTCAGACTGGGTTCCCGAGACGGGGAACCAAAGAGGGAATAATATTATACAAGTGAGTGAAAAAAGGCCTATAAAAACTTACATAACATTTTCCACTTTGTCCTCTATAAACACTACGATATGATTTAAGGATTATGCGTAAGAGAGAGAGAGAGGGAGAGTGCATCCGTGCGGAAACGACAACAATCATCACCGGAGAATCCCGTGACGTCACCCAACACTCCCTGTGGCATTGCAACGTAGCCGAGGAGGGTGACGTCACAGGAAATGTAAAGAAGAAAAAACCCGCGAAAAACCCACATGGTGAAGCGCCGACAGGGCCTGAGGACCGAAACAGGTGGGAAACTAAAAACCATCTGGGTTTGCAAAACCTGCCCATCAGGACCAGGTCTGCATTAAAAGAAAGTTGTTTTGAAGCCTTCCACACAAAACTTGACTATTCAAAATAAATAAGGCCAGCATAAGATGACATAATATCTTCAAGATGACCCACATAATTACAAACATTCTGACATTTCACGCCAATGTGATTATAAACTTTTTATAATGAGTAAGACATTCATGGTAATTGACATTATCAAGCTGAGGAGTATAAAATCAAAACTGTGTTCATTTCAGGTACTTCATAGTGAATTGGAGTTTTTCAAATAAAATCACTTTTCAAAAACAAAAATTGAAATTTCTCAAATTTTTTCAGGGTTGTGGAGGAGACATACCAGTCAATTAAAATATAAAAAACAGAAAGAAAAACTAACAAGAAATACAATTTCAGTAATGTTTTATTGAACAATTTCAAATAAAAGTGAAATTCAAGATGTGGGTGTCTGCAATAAAGTGATTCCATTTAGTACGTTTTGTGAATAGAAATTAAATGGTTAGAAAAAAAAGGTGGATAAATCCCAACATGTTTTGTGTCGTTTCTCAAAATTATAAACAAATTCTACATTTTTGTACGTGTTGTGTTTTTAATTTTTGATGCACAGGGGATTCATTGGTTCTCTTTTTTCATTGCAGAACCAACCCCAACCCATCTTGAATTTGGAGTCCAAACCAAACTTCACCAAATATGCGCTAAACTACATGTAGGAAAAGCCGAAAACCCATCATCATTTGGAAATTTGCCAGTTGGAGTGCCATCATATCAAGACACACACGGTGAAAAATTGTTCCAAGTCTCTCCAGTAGAATTTGCAGACGATTTTCATGTTGATCTGTATAAGCCCTGTCTTTGTAAACAATGTGGAAAGGCGTTCTCTGGGAAATCTGCTCTGGAAATTCATGAGCGTTTCTGTGTCGATAAAAAATCCGTGCTCTTCCAGTGCCAGTTGTGTGACAAAGTATTCGAGCGGAAATGTAACTACACGCGGCATAAATGTTCCCTTGTCGAGGAACGGCCACATAAGTGTAAACTCTGTGAGAAGACCTTTGTGCGACCGAGTCACCTCGCTTGTCATGAGTTAATCCACACGGGGAAAAAGCCATTCAAGTGTAAATATTGTGAGAAAGGTTTCACCGAGAAGCCAAACCTTGCACGACATGAACTCATCCACACTGGAGAGAAACCTTTTGAGTGCAAATCGTGTTGCAAGGTGTTCACACAGAAGTGTCACCTGATCAGACACGAGCGTATTCACACCATGGAGCGGCCGTTTGAGTGTACGCACTGCGGGAAAGCGTTCATCCAGGAGAGTCATCTGGTACGTCACGAATTGATTCACACAGGCGAGAAGCGGTACCAATGTAAATACTGCCAGAAAAGATTTACGCAGAACAGTAGCCTCACGAGACATGAGCAGATTCATTTACCGAACACTGAAACAAGCCCAGCTAATGTCAATACCAGACAGACGGAAATCGATTCTAAAAATGTTTGTGGTCCAGTGGGACCAGTAGATCTTCAGAAAAGTCAGGCGGGGCCAGTCAATCTTCAAGGTAGTCTGAAAGTACCAACTGATTTAACAAATAGTTCAGGAGGACCTGCTGGCTTTCAGAAAAGTCTGCTGTGACTGGTGGATTTTTACAATAGTCGAGCTTGACCCTGTTGATCTTCAAAGTAGTTTTAAAATTGATTTTACAGACAGTTCAGGAACACATGTTGTTTTTCTGTAGAAGTCCGATGGGACCAGTGGATTGAATAAAAAGTTGAGCTTGACCAGTCAATTCTCAGAAAAGTTCGCAAGAATGAGCTGATTTAACCAGACCAGACAGTGAAATAGCAATTAAAAACAGTCCAGCAGGAGTTGACCAGTTGATTTTGCAAGTCGTGTTTTTAAATGATCAAAATACATTTTTGTAATCCAACATGACTTACGAATTTGACCAAACCTGACATAGTCCAGCTGGACAGCTTGATTTTACAGCCCTTCGAGGAAGTCCATTTGTATGTGACATTGTATGATGAATATTACTTGTAAAGATCTTTTTATCAATATTAACGTATGCAAATAGTGTGAACTGAGGTTTCCTCGAAAGAGTATACTTACACAACGTGAACATATTTACACACACCGGAGAAAAGCTCTGAATACGAATGGTCTGAGATGAGGTTCACTCCAACAAGTGGTCTTTAATACAAAACTTAAACAGGTAACATCCGTTCCATGGGAACGAGTGAATGGGTACTGCCCAAAAGGAGATCACCTGTACATGTAGTACTAATGCAATGCACTACATGCACTACTAGTACTCCCCTGTCTGGCCAATGGTTTTGCCTGTCTGATGTTACACCTTTAAGCTGTGTATTCATATTGGTGAGAAAAAAAATTGATGCGAGCATTTTTCAAAATCTAATGGATAAAATGATTGAAGTGCATTTCATATCATTGGTACGGTTCATGACCATTCATGAATGTCATCCGGTGTCCCATCCTGACTTGCACGCGTTTGCGTCACCACTATCGGGCGAGTGATTTAGCGATCTCAAAACATTGCGGGTCAAGATGCCGTCGTCCATTCTCCAAAGCAGACATAATATTGATTCAGGCATATCCTAAAGGGTTAAAAAGGGTAATTTTCTGATTGGTGTTTGTGCTCAGAAGCTCACACGTAGCTACACTTGTAGTATACGTGTTTGTGGAATGGTTTAAAGATACCTAATGGATGCGCAAAAAACGTGTAGAATGACTACATATGTGTATAAATTAAATAAAATGGATGGATTTTTGTTTTAGCGATAAAGCACAAGCAGTCTTTCTATTCAAAATGTGTTGTTCACTTAATTTCATTGTTGGTCATGTAAAAACATACTGGGGTGTATAAGTTGGTTCTTTCTCTCATTGCAGAACCTTTCCTAGTATGTTTCATGGCCAGCAGCATTCAGCGTGATTGTAAACCAGCAGCCATGACCATTAGCAGAGTGCCAGTACAATGTTCCCTGGTAAGTTCAGCAGCACAGCAACGTCTGTTGACCCAGAGGGGAGATGGCGAGGAACTAGTAAAGGAGCAACTTGGAAAAAATAAACAATTATGTATTCAGCTCAAGCTTAAGCCATTCATCTGCGAATTTTGTGAAATGCAGTTTAAAAGGAAGAGCCATCTTACAGAACATGGACGCATTCACACTGGTGAAAAGCCATTCAGATGTCAACAATGTGATATGACATTTACACGTAAAAGTAATCTTGTACAACATGAATATCTTCACACTGGGGAAAAACTATTCAAGTGTGAATATTGTGAGAAGAGATTCACGAGAAAACGAGATGTTACACAACATGGATATATTCATACTGGTGAAAAGCCGTTCAAGTGTAAACATTGTGATAAAAAGTTTCCTAGAAAACAGCATCTTGCTCAACATGAGCGTCTGCACACTGGCGAAAGGCCCTTCAGCTGTGAACACTGTGAGAAGAGGTTTCATCAAAAGACCGCTTTAAAACATCACATACTTCTTCACGCTGGAGAAAAGCTGTACGCGTGTTTACATTGCGACATGAAGTTCACGCAGAAGTCTGCTCTGACAGTGCATGAGCGTATTCACACTGGAGAACGACCATTTAAGTGTTGCCACTGCGAGCTGAAGTTTGCGCGTAAAAGTGATCTTAAACAACATGGACGTATTCACACGGGAGAAAAGCCGTTCGGGTGTGAATGTTGTGGAAGGAGGTTTGCTCGAAAACCGTCACTTACACGTCATGAATATACACATTCTGGACAAAAACCATTCAGATGTGACACATGTGAGATGAGGTTCACTCAAAAGTATTTTCTCACAGAACACGTACGAATTCACACTGGAGAAAAACCGTTTAAGTGTGGTCATTGTGAGATGAGGTTTACTCAGAAAGCTCAACTCAAACGGCATCAGCATGTTCACACTGGTGAAAATCTTTTCATGTGCCAGCATTGTGAGATGATGTTTACCAAAAAATCTCATCTTACACAGCATGAGCGTACGCATAGTAGGGAAAATCGAGTTCAGTCGTGATGAAGTTCACTGGAAAAGGTGATGTCACACAACATTGGGATATTTTTACCGGTGACAATTATTCAAGTGTGGGAAGGACGAAAATCTTTATACACAGCATGAAAAACACTGGTGAAATATTCACGTATGAAAAATGTGAGATCACACGGCGAATATGTTTTTTTGTTCTTCATTTAGGACCTTGAAATGTGTTTACCATCATTCAGAATGCCCTTTATTTACATATGTTGCTAAAAGGGGACAGTTTTCTTGGCTGCTTTCTGTTAGCTTACAGGGGTACGCCATTCATCCTCTAAAACCTCGAATACAGGGAATGAGTCTCTGCCCCCAATCATTGCAATGGTTTTGAATGGGGATGGGCCAATAAGTCCGGTATTATTCTTTTTATCAATGGCATAGGCCAATGGAGTCGCATGTGTTATAATCTTGCTCTGATCTTGGCTGACATTGACAGTGAAACGAAATCAACATCACTGGTTATAGTAGGCCCATTTCTTCTGATAAAAGAGACCCATTGTGTGGTTTCTTTAAAATTGATATTGAGATTTTAGAATCCCTCCTCCATTGTAATGATTGGGGGCGGAGCCTCATTCCTTGTATTCAAGGTTTTAGAGTATTTACTGGTGGATCAGGAAAACACAGTTATACACAATGCCAATGCAATTATCATGTATGCAAATTTGCTGAAACTTGGCATGGGTACATGTGTCTACACAGTGACACTTTTGAAATTTGTATTTAGTTTCAAATTCGATTACAGATGTACTTTGTTTATAGAAGGGTGTACATGTATGCCTTTAATCAATTTGTATTTTAGTTTCATATCTTTATCTGCATTTTAGCTTTCGGTTGAAACTTGTTGGTTTTTCTTTTAGCGTTCATACTTGTATTGAAATGGGATGCCACAATTTCAAGGAAGTAGAGTCTGCAATCTAAACTTGAAAAAATATCTACTGGGGTAATCATACTACAGGTCCCTTCTCTCATTGCAGAACCTTTCCCAGTGAATTTCATCACCAGCGACATTCATGACACTCATAGTAAATCAGGCACAACAACTCCTCTCGCTACAGCTTTGCCTGATTGTGAGGCAAATTCATTTGTTGGACTACAGTCTTCAAATTTCCCTAGTCACAATAGTGGAATTATGACATTTTCTATGATGGCCAAAGAGGGTGTTAAATGTAAGTGCGGTGTGTGTGATATGTCTTTTACTAGTGTGGCTGCCCTTAAATGCCATGAGCGTCTCCACGTAAGTGGAGGAAATGTCTTCAGTTGCGAATATTGTGGAATGATATTTATGCGGAAAAGTCATCTTACCCAACATGAGCGTATTCACACTGGAGAAAGACCATTCAAGTGTAGTCATTGTGCGATGAGTTTTGCACAAAAAGGTAATCTTCGACAACATGAACTGATTCACACTGGAGAAAAACCGCATGTCTGTGAGCACTGTGGCAAGAAATTCACGCAGAAATCTGCTCATGCTCGGCACGAACGCATTCACACTGGAGAGAAACCATTCAGATGTGAGGTATGCGAAATGAAGTTTGCACAAAAAGGGAATCTCAGGCAACATGAACAAATTCACACGGGAGAAAAGCGATTCAAGTGTGAGCATTGTGGGAAAGGGTTCATTCAAAAGAGTTTTCTTGAAGCGCATGAAAGTGTGCACAGAGGATTAAAACCTTTCAAATGTGAGCATTGTGAGAAGAGTTTCACTTCTAAAAGTAATGTTACACAACACAAACGCATTCACACTGGTGAGAAGCGGTTCAAGTGTGGACATTGCGAGATGAGGTTTACGCGCAGAAGTATTCTTACACAACATGAGCGAATTCACACTGGTGAAAAACCGTTCAGATGTGATCATTGTGAGATGAGTTTCCCTCAGAAGAGCGGTTTAAATCAACATGAACTTGTTCACACTGGCGAAAAACCGTTTCGGTGTAAACATTGTGATATGAGGTTTAGTCGAAAGGAGCATTGCGCAAAACATGAACGCATTCACACTGGAGAAAAATTCCAGTGTGTACACTGCGAGATGGCGTTTACGCAAAAAGGCAACCTGAACCAACATATCCATCGTATTCACTCTGGAGTAAGACCATTCAAGTGTAAATATTGCCATAAGGGATTTGCTTCTCAGGCGGATCTTAAACGTCATGGGTTTGTTCACCTTGATGTAAAACCATTGAAATCTTAGCATTCTTAGATGAGATTGCCAAATAAAAGGTTGTCTTACCAAACGCCGCAATGGTGGAGCTCAAATGTTGGCCAAAACCGAGGTGGCAGGCGGGGTTTTGGGCAAAATAACAATTCCACCCTCGCGGTTTTTGGTGCAACAACCTGTACCGACTGTGATGTATCAATTTCTATTCTAAAACATCTGAAACTAAACGATGAAGTGTGATTTTGACTGGTTTTTTAGTGCTTCCATATTCTGCATCAACCCAAGCTGTTAAAGTTGCCTTACTGTAATTGTTATGGTTACCTAATTGTAACGACTGCCATCGAAATGAGGCAAAGTTGGCAAATATTGCAAAATACATTTACCATTGTTTACACTCTAAAAATCAAGGTTTTGTAGAATTACACATACTCGTAAAAGTATACTTGCATGTCACGAACGCATTCACACTTGTAGTCTGACGCAATCCAAGGGTCCAAGACCATCATTATTGTATCAAGCACTTATTATTGCAAAAACATGTACACGCATGTGTCACAAAAAGAAGACTTTTTTCTTGGCTTGTTGTTGTTATGGTCTCAATAGCATTTAAGATGCTTGATGGACCAAAAACTGGCCAGGATTTTGGGATATAAACCCATATTTCAGTAGGATTTGGGAAGATTGCATCGGGATTTGCCAAAATTGCCTGTTGGGATGGGGATGGGGCATAGCCACAGGCACTTGGGTGCAGGATGCAAATTACCTCCCATTTCAGGGTGGTTTCTGTTTTAGAATATAAATTGATACCTTTAGCAAGGGCGGAGCGAAGACTTAGAGAAAAGTGGCAAGTCAGCTCACACTTTTCCGAATTTCATTGTTGAATTCAAAGGGTTGCCCACCCTTGGATTTCATCTGTGCCTAGTAAGTGTTGGCATTGGTTGTCATACCAAACACTGCTTCAGGTGGAGAGCTGTCATTTTGTCCAAAACCTCTGCAAAGCACCGTGGATTTGCTTTACATTTTAGCTCCATCTCTCACGATTGATGGGTATCATTACCATACTGCTACACAGCAGCATTTGATCACCTTGTATCTACCAGTCATTATAACCATTGTTTCAACCTTGTTACTGTTTTGAATTTCTCTAATAATAAATAAAAGTTGAGAAACTTGTCTTCTCTTGTTCCTTCTCCCTTACATTGCCCCTGTACTCTTCTCCTGGACATTGATATGTGGTCTTTGGCTTTCATTACCATGGAATTGCCGTTCTCCTGTGACGACTTTGACCAAGTCGCATGAATGATCCTGCTTGTTGCATCTTGACCAGTCGAGGGCTGTAATCACTACTCCTTACAGGTCCATTCATTAATAGGAATAAGACCAAGAGGTGAATGGGAGTGGACACCTTGATAAATATGATAATACGAAATGGCTGGTCTTGACCTCATGAGGACCCCACAGGGCCAGGCTCATAACTATGACACTTGAGTTGCAAGGCATCGATTTTCCTGTTTCTCCAGGGAAAAGTTTATGCTGAAGAAGATTGACTCTGGATATAAACAGATTGATGTCCGAAACGACCCATCCATGAATCAAATAAGAACACCACACGAGTCCATTACTTCGTTGAAATATATCACAAGTAGTTGTGTCTTGGCCCGAAAACCCACGAGACCCAAGGTCGAAAAGGTTAACAGGGGCAAAGATATTGTGATATTTTCTATTCAAAACAGACGCCCTTATTATAAGTTCCTTCACATGGGGCGACTTTGAACAGTGGGGTCACGTTGAACACCATCCTCTAGGCGTTTCTTCTGGAGGGTTTTCAATGTGATGATGGCCTAATTTTTTAACGCGAATCGTTGTCAATTTCATTCCAAACTCCATGACGAAAGTGGGCCTTGCATTTAAATATTGAGTTGAGAGCTGAGCCTCAACAAGGACATCATTAGCTCTATAAACGATATTGGACGATTGTAATGTTTATAGGAGGAAATGCTGTCGAAGAGAGTCGCTTGCTCTATCACATGAGTTTACCGGGACTGCCAGGAATCAAACCCGGGACCTCGGAGGCAACAGTCGCTGGTGTTACCACTGCGTGGGCCTTGCATCATGATGACGTGACGCAAGGACACCACGATACAACAAGGGCTAAGACATCAATCAATCCAGCAGCTATTGTGAAAGAAATGGCCTTAACATCACAGAGAGGTTCCACAACAGGAGCGACGAATGCAGGCAATACAACAATTTGATACGGAAAAAGTACTGCCTTACTAGAATGCAGCTTGACAATGGCAAAAATCAGATAGAACTGTTCTAAAGAAGTTGTTTTGCTGTGAGTCTGAAATCCATTTTAATGATGTTTATCTGATAGATCAACAAATATTGTGATTTGGATATGGTTGTTTGCTAAACCTGGCAGTCTTACTCTTTTACATCATTGTCCGAACAGTGGGATTTTTTAGTAAAACCGAAATGAAAAACATGACAATCAAGTAAAAAATAATTAAAAATATTTATTGCATATGATAGGAATATTTACATACATCGTGAGAAAAATTCATTTACAATTATGGTCAATGCCCTATATAAAAATTCATTGTGATCAAATGTAGAGCGTAACTGTACACGCATAAAATCATTGCTGATAAATCTGTACAGCGGATGAGGCGAAGCCTTGCCTACTGACATTTAAAGCGTCACTGCATCGAACATCTTAAACCCATATTCTGCATCGGCACTGAATTGGCAAAATTATCCAAAGACAAAATCTTACAATTACCGGTGAACCCTCAATTCCAAATAACCAGTGAAATCAATTTTGATAAAAATTCGCCACATTCAAGGTGTCAACTTAACAGCCTTTTGTACAAAAACGTCATCTTGTCATTATTCTTAAAATTTCATGCATGAAGAATTGACAATTATTCATTTCCACTGGCAAGCGGAATGCATGTAGGTGTTCATGAGTGGCCTTGAAAATTCTCTGGCAGCAGGCAAATCAAGGCAAGTGACAAGAAGACTAATTTCTGACCGTTACAGACCCGCCTAAATGTCCGATGTAGGTTATTAAGATGACATCTGAATTGCCGAGATATCATAAATGCCTGATGTAAATTATCAAGCTCATGTACATGTAATACAGTATAATATAAACATTGTGAAAGTGTCCCAAATATATACCTGTAGAAAGAATGCCCAGAGCCATGATATGTAATAAAACACTTGAACTCAAGGTCTGGAATTGATAGCAAACTTGAGGTACAGGTTGTCTCACAAAACACTGCAAGAGTGGAGCTACATGTAAAATGTAGGCCAAAACCGAGGTGTTGGACAAAGTGACAGCTTCACCCAAGTGATGCATGGCGAGATAACCAATATCGGCAGTGTTTGATCAGTTAAACACCTCAAACTAAATATCACAATGTGACTTGGTCTGATTTCATATTTTGCACCCACCGAAGCAATGCTTGCCTTACAATACATGTATTACTGCTGCCGCAATACATAGGCATGCACATCATATACATGTATGGTAAACAGTGCAGTGGTGCACTGTATAAACCAAGCTGTTTAGACAGTACATTGTACACCCAAGACCGTACACAGTAGTACATTAGAAAACGTTCCCCCTTCTGGAATGAATAAAATATCCTAACATCCACCCTTCTAAAAGTAAAATGAGCTTATGACCTTCATTTGATATCAAACTGAAGGAAAAAGCACCCTCTAATCTAGCAACTTAGCTTGTTTCAAACAACCAGGGCCCCATCTAGAAGTTAAATGAGCTTATGACCTTCATTTGATATCAAACTGAAGGAAAAAGCACCCTCTATTCTAGCAACTTAGCTTGTTTCAAACAACCAGGGCCCCATCTAGAAGTAAAATGAGCTTATGACCTTCATTTGATATCAAACTGAAGGAAAAAGCACCCTCTAATCTAGCAACTTAGCTTGTTTCAAACAACCAGGGCCCCATCTAGAAGTAAAATGAGCTTATGACATCATTTGATATCAAACTGAAGGAAAAAGCACCCTCTATTCTAGCAACTTAACTTGTTTCAAACAACCAGGGCCCCATCTAGAAGTAAAATGAGCTTATGACCTTCATTTGATATCAAACTGAAGGAAAAAGCACCCTCTAATCTAGCAACTTAACTTGTTTCAAACAACCAGGCCCTGCGTTATACAAGGAGGTAATCTTATTCATTTCCTCTACAAACGTCGCCAGTAACTTTCACCACTGTCACCCTGTGGAAACAGCTGCAACCTCTTCGAGCATCGCCCACTACCTCGCAATGGCCAGCCACCTCTTTGAGAAAATGTGAACAAAGTCCTTGTATGGACCATTCATCCAACTTTTAGCTTCCTCACTGTGGCAAGGCCATGCCAGGATACCCACTGATTCCACAGGGTGATTGGAGCATGTTTATCTAGTATGACAGTTTCTTCAGCAAGGGCATGGAAGAATACGGCCCTATAATAATACAAGTCTTAGTTCTTTATGCAACCACATTAATCTCTTTACAGCTTTACCCTCTTTAGATGTATCATGTAGGAGCCAGTTTTCGCGGGTCTTATCACTAAGTGCAGATTTACTAGCTTCCAGCGATTCCATACACGCAAAAGCTTATTTATTACGAAATTTGAGATCAATAACGAAATATCTGGGGTGCTGCGTGGATGTTTTAAGCGTGAATTAATCTTGAAATCGCTCACTGAAAGATCGATGCAGACCAAAACAAATCCGAAGCGGCTCCCCCATTTTCGCGGGTATTGCGCATGCGCGACTGATTGTTGTGTTTCTGTGTCGTGTGCATGATCCTAGGTATTGACCCAGTGTTTTGAACGTAATTAGAGAATTGCTTGCCTGTTTAGGACGCATTTTGGGCGCTTTCTTTGCGGAACGAAATGAAAATCAAAAATCAGAAAATTTCTTCTCTGGAAACGAAGTGACGCGCGAGAAAACGGGAAAAAACGGGTTTTCGCGAAATTGGGGATGACTCGAAATTGGGGAGCAGCACCATACAATGTTTTTGGCAGAAATTACAAGTCCAGAATAATATGGCTTGGACCTGATTCTTTAGACTGTTCCATAGTAAAATGACATCTGTCAGCGAGTCCATGATTTGCCAAGTTTTGCTTGAGAAACAGTTTTAAAACATCTCGAGACCAAGCATTCAACACCATTTCATCACATAGATACATGCCCGCTGCCATAAATTACAATAAATTACTGTACAAAAATTCATCATTTAAATGAAATGGCCAGGGCCATTGTGCTCACCTCATGTGGAGGAAAGATGGATAAAGAGCATGGTATTGTGTCATGTAGTGTTAGGTTTGATGTAGGTCCAAGCAATTACAATTTCCCCAAAATGGCCAATTTACAGTACATTCGACCTATGTGACCTTGAAAAGTAGGTCAAATCAAAGAAGACCCGGGTGACACATTGAATGGTTGTTAGAATTAGATGTACCTATGATATAAAATTGGTGCCAATCGGGCAAGTCATTACTAGAAATAATGGCATTTTGAAGAATTTAGGATTTGGCCCCCTCCCTGGAGGCCAAACGGCAAATCAGATCGCACCAAACTTCGGTACCTGAGATCACCTGACCAAGGGGTACATGTGTACTTAATTTGTGATCAATGGTCATTGCAGTTAAGAAACGTGTTATAGTTACGGCATGACGGCGAATTTACTCCATTTGACCTCTGTGACCTTGACAAGAAGGTCAAATTAAAAACCTGTGTGACATATACTGTATGGTGGTTAGATGTACCCATGATATCAAATTGGTGGCAATCGGGCAAGAAGTTAAGGAATAATCACATTTTTAAGGTTTTTGGATTTTGCCACCTGGTGGTCAAGTGGTGAATCATATTGGACCAAACTTCGGTCCCTGAGATCACCTGACTAAGGGGTAAATGTGTACCAAATTTGGTATCAATAGTCATTGCAGTTTAGAAACGTGCCATCGTTACATCCTATTGGCCAATTTATACCATTTGACCTCTGTGACCTTGAAAAGGAGGTCAAATCAAAAACCCGGAGGATATATGATGCACCTTTGCTAGAAGTACCTACCATATTTGTTTCAAAATTTCCCGACTACTATTAAGGGAGATATTGCATATTTTCACTTTTAACGTTTGGCCCCCTGGTGGCCAAACCATGAAACGAATCGGACCGAAACTTACATTGTACACCCAAGACCGTACACAGTAGTACATTAGAAAACGTTCCCCCTTCTGGAATGAATAAAATATCCTAACATCCACCCTTCTAAAAGTAAAATGAGCTGATGACCTTCATTTGATATCAAACTGAAGGAAAAAGCACCCTCTATTCTAGCAACTTAACTTGTTTCAAACAACCAGGGCCCCATCTAGAAGTAAAATGAGCTTATGACCTTCATTTTATATTAAACTGAAGGAAAAAGCACCCTCTATTCTAGCAACTTAACTTGTTTCAAACAACCAGGCCCTGCGTTATACAAGGAGGTAATCTTATTCATTTCCTCTACAAACGTCGCCAGTAACTTTCACCACTGTCACCCTGTGGAAACAGCTGCAACCTCTTCGAGCATCGTCCACTACCTCACAATGGCCAGCCACCTCTTTGAGAAAATGTGAACAAAGTCCTTGTATGGACCATTCATCCAAACTTTAGCTTCCTCACTGTGGCAAGGCCATGCCAGGATACCCACTGATTCCACAGGGTGACTGGACCATGTTTATCTAGTATGACAGTTTCTTCAGCAAGGGCATGGAAGAATACGGCCCTATAATAATACAAGTCTTAGTTTTTTATGCAACCACATTAATCTCTTTACAGCTTTACCATCTTTAGATGTACAATGTTTTTGGTAGAAATTACAAGTCCAGAATAATATGGCTTGGGCCTGATTCTTTAGACTGTTCCATAGTAAAATGACATTTGTCAGCGAGTCCATGATTTGCCAAGTTTTGCATGAGAAACAGTTTTAAAACATCACGAGACCAAGCATTCAACACCATTTCATCACATAAATACATGCCTGCTACCATAAATTACAATAAATTACTGTGCAAAAATTCATCATTTAAAAAATGAAGTGGCCATGTACACAGGAGACTGCTGTGTACGCAGGAACAAGTTGGTTGCATGCACAGCAGAGGTGAATTAACATAACCGTGTCATCAGTGACGTCAGCTGGAGAAAAAATGGTCCTGTTGTGATTTTACTGACCCCATTCTACATCTGGCTATGACCCCCCAAGTAAATCTAAGGCGTATGGAGCCCCAGTTTTTGTATGGCATGTGTGCCATATGACCAAAACAGTTTTCTCCAGCCAGCGATGTCTGCTGTGTTCTCTAGACAATGCACGTGCCTGTACATTGTATACACATCATGTTGTGTATTCAAGTGAAAATGTTGCTAGGATTCACAGCAGGTAGCATAAAATCGAAGGCGGGGCTTTATAATGAACCTAATGAATATTAATATAAAACGCTGTGAACATAAAACTACTGTCTGTTACATACACAGCATGCTGTGTATGCAACAATAATTTTTCTGTTGCATACACAGCATGCTGTGTACATATCCTCTTCCATTTTTTAACAAACCTTTAAAGGTCTTTGTCTCCTTGTCACATATCACAGAAAAACTTTTGGGCGGAATGTACAATCTACCTTACATTGCAACCCTCCTACAACTTTGCTGTTGCTCCCTTTAACCTGTTAACTGCGTGAGACGCCATATGACATCCCGGCCTAAAGGACGTGCATTGCGTTAGACGTTTTATGGAGTCCTATGTTTGTGACTCATCTTAGCCCAGGCAACACTCAGAAACTCGATGGGAATCCCCTTAGATCGTCAGCACAGTGCAGTTTAGTGCCACTGGCACCAGTTTTTGATCTGAATCGTGGCTACAGCATGCAAGACGAAGCGGCCAAAATGCCACTTTACTAAAAGCAAAGATATAATGTATCACTCACCTAATATATTTTGGTGTCAGACAGGCATGATTCATATCGTTAAGTGTTTTTAACATTGATTCATTGTCTCTTTTTAAAAGATATTTTGAATACAGAATATGGACAGTATTTACAAAAGCCTACAATCTATTGCGATTCATCACATCAAATCAGGCATTAAGCCGCAAGGCCTTTTAATGAATAATCACTGACAGAAAATTCTGTAATTTTTGGTCCGCTTCCAGATTCTCTTAACACCTTACCTAAGGTTTTATAATTCCTTACTTTTGGAACCGCCGTCTCAGTGTCAAGCGCCCAGTTACTGAAACAGCGCTAGACTGAGCGAGGCACCAATTAGGACATAGTGCCATACAATGAAACAGCGTTTGCTTTGCACCGCTTTGGGAACTGGCCAAGGTTGATAGCAACTATAAAAATTAATAATCCTCAAATTTTTTTCGTCAAGCAAAGGAAATTTCATCATGAATTGTCTTATAAAACGCCATTTTGGTTTACGTTTTCAACGTTTTTCCTTTTAGATTTCTCCAAATCACCACCATGAACACAAATGAGAGTATCAAACAATAAAATTTAGCAACAACACTAAATCAAACGTGTTGCCGCGCAACCTTAAATGAAAAAATACCACTGTTTGGCCTGAACGAACTATGGCACTTGCAGGCGGACAAAAATCCTAAACGCATTTTTTCAAAGTCCTTCACCTGTTTTATCACAGGAAGAAGTCGTTCCATATTTCTGCTGGACCATCCCGACTCAGTTCTGCTTTTGATGCTGGACATTCAAAGTGGACGATATGCAGATACTGAAGTGGAAAAAGAATGAAATTTGGATGACATGTTCATATGCTGCGGATATGGACTAACAGGATAAGTGAGGTGCAGCAGGAGCCCAAGTGAAACATAATTCCACTTAACTCTTTACATACGCTAGACCCGCGTGCGTCATAGCGTCAAAGTCCTGAATACACAGCGTCATTATTCTGATATAGTTTCCCGGGAGCGCGTCACTGAAGCGGCCGTATTTCAGGTAGTGTTTACATAAGTGATATTATCTCCGTTGCTGTTCATAGTACAGGACTAAAATTTTGGGGAGTAACTAAGAATTAAATTCCGCATAAACTCATGTAATTTATTTTGAATTCTAACGAAAAGTAACCGAGAACAAGGCCTGCAAACTTGGAGAGAAAAACATTTCTACAAATCGCCGTAAACACAAAATGTTTATAATAAAAATCTAAGTCCCAGTCACTATCATCACTTCCTACCGAAACATTGATATCTGAATCTGCAAAACCTTCAAATTCTGATCCGGAGCTCGAATCAAATAAATCTATCATAAATAAACCCAGCTGGTCCCGAACAATGCGGCACGTCAATCAAAAAAAAGATTAAAGAAACGTTTAAAAATGGCCGACGAGGTCAACTTCCTGGGGAATCCCGCCAATACATCGTTATTATTCATGCCTCATGAATACTAAATTAGAACGGAGTGACCTGAATAGAAAATAGAAGCTTATCTCTTATTGGCCATTCAAATAGGGTCACCATGGAGCCAGCCAATAAGAAATTACGATACATTAAAGTTGGAGTAGCTTGTAGTCGGCTTGCCGGAGTTTTGCACTGTTTGAATGGAGCCGAGTAATGGCGGCTCCTGGGAGAACAGCGTAAGTTCTTTGCGCCGACCAGCGGCGGCTAGCGTATGTAAAGAGTTAAGTCGGACAACATTACATTTACAGGGCCCTTAGAACCAAATTCGAACAATTCAGTTCCTCCGAGATTGGGCCTATTGTTCTGTGAGCCTATCTAATCCCTGAACAGATAGTTGAGCACTACAATGGGGTATCAGTTGAACTTTTGTTTCATCCTTAAAGTTGGAATAAGTGCCCCGCTACATGTACATGTATTAGTGTGCGATTCTGTCCATTGCGTGCATGGTGCTGTATCCTTACCCCATCAAGGCTGCTGCGGGTCCCAGTGATCCTGATAAATGTCACTGGCTGCTCACGGAATCGGATCACCTGTAGTGACCTGAAAGGAGAACACAGAGTTGATCACATAATTAAAGGGGTAGGCCATTCGTAATTACTTGTGGTCCAGTTAGATAGAAACCCACCAATACACAATGCCGTAGTGTAGTTATTGTGAATACAAATTTGTTTAAATTTGGTATTCATAGTATTTGTATATCAGCCTACACAACGGCAATGTTGAAATTTGTTTAAACTTGGTATTCATAGTATTTGTATATCAGCCTACACAACGGCAATGTTGAAATTTGTTTAAACTTGGTATTCATAGTACGTATTTGTATATCAGCCTACACAACGGCAATGTTGAAATTTGTTTAAACCTGGTATTCATAGTATTTGTATATCAGCCTACACAACGGCAATGTTGAAATTTGTTTAAACTTGGTATTCATAGTATTTGTATATCAGCCTACACAACGGCAATGTTGAAATTTATATTTGGTGCGTATTTCTGCAATTGAACATTTTAAAATTCAATTACAAATTCAACACTTTTAACGAACGGCGGCTCAAGTAGAACGATGTTTTGATTCAGCACTTTCACGGCAGCTGTCATCCATGGGCCTTTGGAGGGCTCGAGGGTTAATAAACTTACTTCATCATTCTGTCGCCAGTATCCGCAACAAGCTCCCAGTCCTTTAAATTTTTGGACACCTCGACCTTGTACGCGTACGTTCGGTTAAGGGTATCAAGAAGCAAGAAACTCATTGAGTCGACCATGTATGGCTGGGACAGCTGGATTTTGATGCTGTGGTCAATCTTTGCAGTCGTGCAGTATTCGGGGCCGTTGTAGCCCTCGTACTCGGGACTCAAAAGCTTGTCCATGTTCTTTCCAGATATCACCCATGCACCTTTTTCAACTATAGCTACGTTTTCAGTTGGCACTGAAATAAAGAGTCATTAGAAGACAAAGTTGTCACCGAGGGCCGGGGAAAAAAAGGAAAACGGGAAGGAATCGTAATTTCTTTGGAAACGTTGCTCCCAATTGAAGATATGGGTCTACACTGCTAGTGCAGGGCGGTCACTGAAAGACAAAGTTACTTTAGGCTTCAGTAAATTAGCTTGGAAAATGACCCAGAGAATCACCCAAAAGCTGGACACACTCCAAACAAAGTGTCTGAGAAGAATTAGAGGCATCTACTGGCAAAGGATCATCAGTAACCAACACCTACTACTTATATGCAAAACTGAAACCAATCTCACAAAGTTGTAAGGGAAAGAACAGCATTGACATGGCCTCCGCAAGGAAGGTGAAAGAGGGACAGACCGAAGGAAAGTTGGAGATGATCCATCGAGAAGGAACTCTGAGAGAACGGCCACACATGGGAGTCAGCCAGGCAGAAAGCTGCCAACCGACTTGAGTGGAACACCCTGATGGAAGCCCCAAGTGCCACCTAAGGCACTAAGGGTCCTAGGTAGTCAGTAAATAACCTACCAATAAAGTTCAGCTTCATCTTTGAGGGGGGCGGATTGGCATGCATGAAATAGCACTCAAATTTGGATAGGCGGAGCTCGGTGCCAACCGATGCTCTTGAACCATGAACATTGATGATGCTGAAATATTAAAACGTTAAGAAATTATTTCATGTTTGAACTGAATTATCTGGCAGTTGGTGCAATACAATTATGGTAAAACCTGTATACTCAAATCAGAAAAATTCTTTTTAAAACCACATATAAATACATGTAATACAATGTTCGGGTTAATTGGTAGCACTCCAAGTCGACGGTTCTAAAATTTGCTGGTATATGGCGCTTGATGGCCGTCAGAAATCTTAAGATATCTTCTGAGTCCAAACGTCGAGCTAGAGAGTAGGGGACAATATCAGATCAATGCGGGGAAAAATATTTGGTATGAAAAAGTTTTTATTTTGGCATGGCAAGTGTCATTTTATGAAAAAATCCCAACACAGCCATGTGTGATCAATATCAAACCCATAATTATCGGTTTTACAAGCAGATGAGATCTTTTATTGCACATTCAGCGATTATAATTGCACGACACAGCGACAAAAATTGCTTGCCTGTGTGGTGCTGAAGTGTCAAGCGCTACCTACCCTGTGAACACCGGTGTGAAATGTAACGTCTGCCATGACCGACACGTCTCGCTGATGTAGCTGACAAGGTTGACATAGCCGCGTCTCTCAAAGTCATACGCTTCCACTCGGTATGAAAAGAACCTGAAAATAGACATTTGTGTACAGAGTATGAAACAGTTGAGCTTCTTATTCAGTTCGATATCCTCACCCCGGAGAATGAATTCCCCAGATTGTCGAGCATCTTATCAGGCCTTATGCAAGCAAACCAAATCAGGTCACAGCTGAACATTCAAAAATTTCCCCCAGAGAAAAAGGTTTGAGCACTAACCTTCCATCATCATCATACAGCTTAATGCGAATCGTGTTGATGATTGCAGCTCTGACCAGGCACACTGCGATCCCTCCGCGGCCCTGCACCCCGTTGCCTGGGATGGGCACGCACACGTAACCAGGAGGGTCCGGGCAGCCGTGAAGCAATGGAAGATGCTCCTGCTTGAATGGCTCAGCCTCCAGCTTTACGTCGGCGAGGTTCACGTCGGGAACTAAAATAGACGGTCACGAAAAAGTTAGTTGTAGTCATTTTGTTTGTGATGTGGTCTTAATACTGTGTCTTCATCGACAGTTTTGAACATTTCAAGTCGTCACATTTTAATGAAAAGGCCATGTACCATCAAGTTCAGTCTTCTCATTTGAAGAATTATTTTGTAATCTAAGATCACTTATATAAATTGGATATGCTAACGTTTATTCAATTGTTTAATGGAACATTTTTCTGACAAATTGTCAAGAAACTGTGACTTTTTCTCCTGGACTGAGCCCCAAATGACTTTCTGAAATCTTTTTGGTTCAAAACAAAGACCCCCCCCCGGTATCTTCTCACTCGACTTACCCACAAATCCACGATAGAACGGCTTACACCAACCGGTATGAAGTATATCGCCGGCTCCCCGGTTCTTGACTTTGAACAACCGGATCGCTTGGTCGATAGCATTTTTCGCCTCCACACGAATCCGCATCGCCTCGACGATCATATCCGAATTGACACCCAACTTCCGACAGTTGTTGAGAAGGTGCTCATCGCTGACAAGGTGCAGGCGCAGATTGTTCCGGACTTTTGTGTCCTTCCGCTTTTCGAGGTCGACATTCACCCAGCTGTTAATGGCCGCGATAAGGCGAATTTCTGGCACTTCTAACGTTTTACTGCCAATAATTTCGTTGAGGATTTCCTATTGGGACAAATTATTTTCTTAAAATATTGTCTGAAAGTTTTGGAACTCTTGTTACAGAAGCCTTCATGACAAATTACCAACAAGGGTGATGGCATGCTATCAACTTGATTGAAGGAAACCTTTAGCAAAACGCTTATAAAAATGGGGAGTTTTGAACGGCTGGTTAAAAAAGCTTCCATTGATTAATATTAGCAGTTTTGAGTTCCCCCAGGTAGTTGATTATGTGAGCTGGGCATCTGGGTTGCATTGCTTAACGTCGTTGCATAACATTACTGACTCCGGTCAATGAACTGCATAAGAGATAATCACCAATTTATTTATTTTTACTATGTTCAGCTGGTCTAAATAAAGACTGGCGTCACGACAGCCATTTTATTTTGTGGTTTTGTGAAATTGCAACTGTTGGATACTTTCCATTTAGCGCTTTTGACTATAACCCTATATTAGTAATTTTAATCAGATTTTCTTCTTCGCGACCACATATTTTAGCAATTATCTGTCAAATAGCGGAAAATGCTAACATTTTCTGGTTTACAGTAGTTAAAGTAAAAACATACCTCCGGAAGGCTTTCAAATTGCTCCACAATACGCGGAGTCCGTGGAAAGTTGTTGATAATCTCACAGAAGTGCGTGTCGACGTACTTCAAGCAGTGCTGGCACATCGACTGCAGGCCATTAGCCTTGGAGAACTCGTAGACTGGAAACACATTATCGTTCGTGATGGCGTCGGTGATGTGGTTTTCGAGTTCTTGTCGCAGTTCGACGAAGCCATAGAGGTCGGCGAGTAAGAGGATACTCTGGATGGTCTCCGCCTGAAATTTGAATGAACTCCAAAACTTGGCAAAAGCAATTTTCTTCTTCTTCAGCATTCGCTCTGCACTTGGAGGGGTCATTCTCCTAGGAGTAATCCTCCTCCAAGGCGGGATGAGCGTATCCTGCGTGCCACTACGGTTAGGCGCTAATTGGGTTTATTGGCCTAGTGGTCCGACTTCGGCGAGAGAGATAGAGTCCATGCAAGCTACTCACTTGGTGGAGTCTTAGCTTGCCCTGGCATAGACACCAGGTACAAGGAACCTCGGTTTTGAGTCTCATTCGAAGGACTGTGAAGAGCCAGGAATTTTAGTTCCTTGAAAGCCACGCCGGTTCATCCAGACATACGATCCTGGGTTCTCCCCGGGCCCTATTGCGTGGTGGCCAGCAGTGTAAACCACTCGGCCATGAGGCTCCTTGGCAAAAGCAATGAATGTACACATGTACAGTAGAACCTCTCTATTAAGGATACCCTCGGGACTGACAAGTGCTGCCATTGATACAGAGGTGCCCTGATTAGAGAGGTCAAACTGAATGGAAACAATCAATTTGGGACCAAAACTTGTGTCCCTAATAGAGAGGTTGTCCTTAATAGAGCGGTGTCCGCTAAGGGAGGTTTCACTGTATTTGCATGAATATTCCACACGTTTCTTAATTAACCGTACGGAATTGTCCAAATTTTCCCAGTATGGCATTAGTTGACTTAGTCGATGACTGACCAGAACACATAATACACAGTGCATCTTCATATAATTTTAGACTTGAAAAATTGATAACAAGTATTGGCTAATGCCCAGGTCATTCAATGTTCAACTATAAATAATCCAGTCTTAGATGAGTCGTATATGTACGGTCTTGGGAAGCTTGTCCAACCTACCTCCACAACGGTCATATCAAACTTGCCACAATATATGTAACCCAACAAATGTTTGAATGCCATGGCCGCAGCATCATCTGGTAAGCAAGTGTGTAGAACCACTTCATTGTTCTGTGGGTTGGACTCACGGAAGTTTCCACCAAACATTGCCCTGAAACAAAGAGGGAAAGAGTTTATTTCAATCATTTAACTTTTTAAGCAGCATGCACCATCAGGAGCCTTGTGATTTTAGACAACATCTCTCATATCTTACACCCAAATGTCATGAAATTTTCAGGAAATGTGTTTCATGGTGTACTATTTTGTTTATGGCTACTAAATTTTACTTTGATGACTTTATACCCGACTTAAAACCTGGTGGACGCTGTTTAGGATGACCAGAAACCAACAAACCTGAAGTACTCCGATCTTGTCATGAGAACAAGACGATGAGCGAAAAACTTGTGTCCGCCAACGACCAGATTAATGTCGCTGAACTCATTACTCTCGAACAGCATCTTGTAACTGTTGGACAAGCCGTTGGCATGGTTGATCACGGGTGGCGGTTCCTCATGCTCTTCTTCGACTTCATGTTCGTCTTCAAGCTGCATGCCGACGCTGCCGTCCACTTGCTGAGGGTCTCCATCTGCCATTCTACGTTGGGGAGATTTTATATTTGTGAACCGTATGTGAAGTCGATTTTCTGGAATGAAAGAAAAATCTAAACAATCGAGTGATTAAAATTTTAATGATAGGCCTCACCTGGAAACAAAAGTCTGTCCTGTCCAAGACAGCCATGTCAACAGGCACACTCCTTGTCTGAAGTCCGTTGAGGCCTTCTTACGTGTTCTGAGTGTATGCATTTGATTTGGTTTGACGCTGATTCATCTTTTTCGAAAAGGCCTATATGGTGATGGCAAATGGTATAAGGACTACGTCGTTCATCCCCAAATATCGTCCCCAGTAGACCATCTTGAGTCTACTGATAAAATGCCAAGTTCTATGCCTAATGCCTAAGACGGGTAGAGGACAACAGTCAAACAGACGAGAACTTCAACACTTTCTAACTTTTCGTCTTTTTCGATTTTACAGACACCCTGCGAAAATACATTTCGCCAATTTTACCGTGAAGATCTATAGTAAGGGTGATTTGTTGGTCCAACCCTAGGTGGTACCGGCGTATCTGGCAAAGGGCCTATTGATTTTCGTCAATATCATTATAATCAATAATCGACAACAATCTTACTTTCATTTACCAACGTTTTCTATACTTTATTGACTTGTAAACTATCATGTTAGATTTCCACGTATAGGGGGCCTATTTCCTATTAGGCCCTACTTAACAGAAACTTACAAATTGCAAATATTGGTCATTTAGATGTAGAAATCGGGGAAAAACAGATATTTATTCGTCGCATAAACAAAATTTGTTGACGGAAGTTGTGGCCAGCTCTGCGAAGTTGTGGATTTACCTCGATGCGCATCGTAAATAAATTAAACAAAATTGACTCAAGCTCTAAAGAAGACATTAAAATACATGAAATCATTAAATTCTTCATACTGCATCGTCGTTTTATTTTTTAATGATATGCAGAAGCCACATTTATGGAGAAAAAAAATCGAATCGTTGGCCATGGAGGGTAAACAAGGAAATGAAAATCACATGAATTTGACAGCTAGAGAAACTCGACTAAAGTCATGTTTTCTGTGTTTTTTGTGCATGGATCGATTAGATTCATATCCCTGGTCAATCTTTAGATATTGCTGGTAGGTTTCCACCATAATTTTTGTATTTTCTGTTGCTGACATGCTTTATAGGTCATATCAAGCACTGTACATTAAAAAAAAAAATTGGATCATCATGAATGGATGTTGACCTGACCTGGGTACAAGAATTTGATTATCAACAAGGGTATGGCTTGAACTTGGGGATTGAGCACAACGCAGTGTTTTCCTTGAAGGAGATACTAGGTCATATCCGGTACGCGCTTGACTATATTCGAAACGTACCAACGCACCTTCCGGGCCAACTTCTTAAGTGTTGCATAGATAGATGAATCGAAGAAGTTTGTTTTTGCGCTGACCAGTCATACGTTTCACCTGTCCTTGAACAAAGGATCACTGTGTCTCTAGGTATTCTCCGAAGTCCGCTCGGGCCTTCTGATGTGTTCCGAGTGTGCGCATTTGATTAGTTTGGGCGCTGGCTCGTCTTCTTCGAAAAGGCCTCTTGTGCACACTCGGAACTCGTCAGAAGGCCTAAAGCTTTTAAGTAAGGAATATTCGGACAATGCCGGCGTATTTAGTACATGATAAGCCACACATGTGAACAATTTGTTCCAGGTGAAACGCATGACTGGTTGTCGCCAAAATAAACTTCTGCAAAAAGGTCAATTGCAACGCCCGTAGAGTCGTAATCAGGGCGCCCAGTCCCAATCGGGCCCAATGGTTGATTTCTATTTTGGTTGGGCGCTGACCAGTCCTATTGTTAGGCCTACACATATTCAGTCCTGAAAGGGTTAAGCCTTGTTTTGTCTTTGTCGTAAAGGTCCATTAGACTCTAGTGGACCTTTACGACAAAGACAAAATTTAGAATTTAGAGCAGTGGGTCACAAGCAGATCTGATTGTGGTAATTTCCATCAACCAACAACCACTGAAAGTGCGTGTTTGCATAATGTTGTTACAAGATTATCCAAACTTTTTTGTGTAACTGTGTAAATTTATAGGTTCTAAATTCTACAGGCCTATAAAATACGAATCCAAAGCGTTAAAAAGTTGTAAAATATATTGTCTATAATAATGAACTTATTTCAAATCTTTTTTCAAAGTACCATTCAACACATTAGGGGTGTGCCAAATACATGTAATCAAAACAGCCGTTCTTCACACTCACAGTGGACATTGAGGATTTTATTTTTAGTGCTTTTTCTCAGGATTTTGTTTGACCCACTGTCATTGACTGTGTGATGTTGGAGTGAAAAAAAGATACTCTCAGGATGAGGAAATCCTGCGATCAATTGGCATGTCATGACATGATTATCATGGTATTGGTAGCCCTAGGCCTTCATATAGTCAGCAGGTATTATGTCATGTTGTCAGTGTGGGTGATCTCATGTGCTCTGTCAGTCTGTGACTGTTCCAGTTGATGGTACAGCGTGATTGACCAATCTAAAAATTGTCATGACTGACATAGACACTAGACAGAACAAGACATAAGGCCTATGCACATGATCATGACAGAAGAAAACTTCAAAAACATGACTTCGCCAAGATATGAGTAGGCCTACTTGCCCAGCCAAGCAATCTCCAGTAAACAGTTGGTTGTGGAGGCAGTTATTTTGGTCTCATCACAATTACACTTACAGTCACTCGTAACAAACTACCATACCACTGCACTTGGTTTCCCAGCTTAGTAAGTCAAATTACTCATTTTTTACTTGATGATATTTGAGGAGTGTTGGTGAAAGTCCTCTTTTTGCAAATATTTCACATATTGCCATAGTGAGAAAAGTTTTCTGCCGGATTAGTGAAAGTGTTGAACTGCTATAAAGAATGGGAGGTAGGATTTTCTTCAGACATAGAATATTTCAGAAGGAGCATTACCGACCAAGGCCACAGAAGCCAATTGTGGCTTCTGTCCCGACGACCGAACCGAGGCCGACACAGAGAAAGCATAGTGCAGTTAATATTGCATGTTACGATGTATGTCTTTGACTCTGAGAAATCACCAGACTTGGAGACGGAGAGAGAACATCTTACATGCACATACGTAGGCCAGCACTGACATCCTTGGACTGTGACATGGAGTGTGACATCATTCACGCTCATCTCGCCTATGACTGTGACGTCTAAGTAAGAGATGCTGGTAATGCATGCACTGTAGCTTGTTACATGAATACTTTCAGATTTTCTGCCTTGCGGCCCACTTCAAATCCTAAATGTCTGAAGGACTGGCGAGAAGTCCGAGCAAGGCCAAGCATGAGAATGATCAGCAACGACTCACTGAGTTTCAACCCCTGAGTTCTGAGGTTAAGCCATCCGGGGGATTCCTCTCTCGCCTATTGAAGAGAAGCAAAGGTATCAGCCTTATTCTAACACTTTTATCGCTAGAGTTTCAGCCCCCATTCCCTGCCACCCTAAAAAATACTCCTGAGGTCAGAATCGCTATACAACTGGTTTCAAAGCAGAAAATGATTCAGTTCCTTCATTACCCTGAAGATGGCATTCATGTTTTGTTATTAGGAGACCTAATAAGCGACTGGAAGGCGGATATTTTCAGCTGAAAAGAAAGATCTTCGTCAGATGGTGCTGAGACTATAAATGCTGGTACTTACCTCTCTGGGCAAAAGGTGGCTTGGACAGTCTTGCCTGATCACTTCATCGTGGATGTCTGTGTGTTTCCCAAACAAACCCCTTTCTAGGCTATCGAAGAGAAGAGAGGTGGTGTAGCACCTGGTCTTGATGAAGACTGTTCAGGTGGAAGCTGTCAGTGACAGGAGACAATGCCAATGGCGACGATTGCTCACGTTTTTGATGGCTTTTAAAAAATTATCATCATTTAAAAAAATCATCATCTTGCACTTTTAAAGGGGGACTATAGGCAGGACCAGGGGAGCTAATTCGGCCATCTTCTGGTGACTAATATACACAGTACCCGGCTGGGTCTTGTCAGATTCAGCACTAAATATATTCCTCGTACAAGCATGATTCATTTTGAACGTACTGTGAGATGTGAGAGACCCCTATTGGCGACTTTGTGTAACTTGATCTTGCCTGCCTAACTGCTGCCTATATTGTCCCTTTAAGTAAGCTACAATATAATGTAGTCTTGTCTTGGTCATGAAGTCCTTCCCACATGACACAATTATGCTGTTGTTTTATACAGATGAGAGAAAGAGTCCAAAAAGCTCACCGTCGAAGGCATCACCGAAAAGAAGCCCAAGTCCAGGCGTCACTTTCCGAGTCGAATACAAGGATGTGGACACAGACGTGTTTGAGGCTGATGACTCGCCCAGCAGGACACCAAAGAGTGAGGGTGAGTCGTTAGGGTAGAATTTCCATTTTCAAAAAGTCTATAAAATGCAACTCGATTTTTCCCAGTGAAAACGAGCAAGAGGCCTTTGAGTTTGAGAGAGTCGTTATTTTCAAAGAAGGTCACTTCCATAATTTTTTGTTTGAATTTTGAGCTATTGTATCTTACATATCTTAACCGTTAATAAAGTTTTATACTCTCAACTTTTTTTCATGCAATATCCTGATGATCCTCCATACTTACTAGCTGAACATTTGGACTAAGCAGATTTCTGGTCGATCACATTTTATCTCCAAGCTAAAGCACTCTTAGGTCTACAAATTAACCACAACCTTGTCCAAATCTTTATTTTTCAGATTCTGGAAGTGATGTCTCCAAGGATTCTACCCCATCAGTGGAGAGTGCGGGGTCGACTGTGCCTCAGATTAGAACCCTTTCAAATGTCCTCAGGAGGTTAGGCAGTATTCTCGACCGGAAAGGACAGGTATGTGGCTTCAAACTTTCAAAAATAATGAACCGTAGAAGATTTTTCCATGAAATATTTTGATTGAGATTTTGATCACCAATACTTTATTAAAAAAATAACTCCAAGGCACAAAAAATTTACCGTGGGAATGCTGATCCACTGTGATTATAATTTCGTTACCTTGAATTTTTCAGACTTTGCAAGCGTACCGCGACAGTGACTTCAAACAGTATTGGATGCCGGACGACACCTGCAAAGACTGCTACGAATGCGGAGATAAATTTACGACGTTTCGACGTCGACATCACTGTCGGATATGCGGCCAGATTTTTTGCAGCCGGTGCTGCAACCAGGAGGTCCCCGGCAGGATATTCGGGTACACGGGTAAGTTGGTGATAGGAGGAAACTGAGCCGTGGTGGTGTAGTGGATCAGATCTCCTACTAGCGGTGAAGAGGTCCCTGGTTCGATCCCCACTGAGACTTGTGTGAGAATCTAGGCAGGTCTCTTTGCCTCACATGCCTTACTCCACCCAGGTCTTTAAATGGGTACCAGTCCGAAATGCTCAGGTTGTAATGCTGATTGAGCAGCTCATCTGGGTTCTACTGAAAGGTGGGAAAAGGTAGAAAGTGCTTTGAGAATGTTGTACATGATATTTGATAAAGCGCTGCATAAGAACTTGGTTTTATTTTATTTTTTTATTTTTAATTCATCAAACCTTAAGCCTGGTCTACACTTGCAAACTTCTCTGAACATACACAGCATTTTTTATTGTATTGTTTATTGTTATGGTATCAAATTACAAAACGTTGAAAATGTCTGTTCATCTTTAACTCCGAATCCTCATTTTTCCAGGTGACCTGCGCGTCTGTACTTATTGTTGCAAAGTCGTACTAAATTACGCCCAGCAGACGGACTCGTCTGGTGACCTTCGAGCATTAAGGGAAGATCTCAAATCCCTAGCGAACATCGAGAGTGAAGGTGGGGCTTACCAGGAATTCGGACGATGGACGCCAAGTAGAAAAAGAAACACGGGACCAGATGAGGAGTGTTTAGGACCAACAAGGTATGTTCCTCTTAATACAGTAGAGCCTATCTATTGGGGACACTCTCGGGACTGACAAGTGCTGTCCTTGATAGAAAGTTGTCCTGATTAGGGTGGTCAAATTGAAAGGACACAACCAATTTGGGGACAAAGCCAGTGTCCTTTTGAGAAGGGTGTACTTCAAAATAGAGAGGTGTCCGCTAACATAGATTCCACCATCTATTCTGTTCCAGTAATTTTAAAAATGTTGGAAATTTCCTAAGACGATGCGAAATGGCCATTTGGTCAGAGTCGGACGCAGCACGGGAACTTTGTAAAGCAAACAATGCATTGCATGCATTGAGGGTTGTGCGAGGATTTTTGCAATGCGATTGGCATAAATCGGGTTGACTGTGTTCACTGGTTCGTGGTGTTAATATCGAAGGGCGTATTCTATCTGTCCAGGTCTGGTAGCCTCAGCGAGCCCCTGACAAGACAGGTGACTCCGTTTGACATCACCCCCCAGTCTGAGTACAGGTCGATGGAAACCATGAATATAGAGAGGAGAATACTCACTAAGGTAGGTCAACTATTCATACTAGCGTTACATTTATTGTTTGCTCCAAGATCAGCGTTTTCTCAAGGGACATGTAGGGTGGTACCCTTGGTATTCAGGGTAGGGTGGCTGCCTTCAAGGGACATGTAGGGTGGGGCACCCTTGGTATTCAAGGTAGGGTGGCTGCCTTCAAGGGACATGTAGGATGGGGCACCCTTGGTATTCAGGGTAGGGTGGCTGCCTTCAAGGGACATGTAGGATGGGGCACCCTTGGTATTCAAGGTAGGGTGGCTGCCTTCAAGGGACATGTAGGATGGGCACCCTTGATATTCAAGGTAGGGTGGCTGCCTTCAAGGGACATGTAGGATGGGGCACCCTTGGTATTCAAGGTAGGGTGGCTGCCTTCAAGGGACATGTAGGATGGGGCACCCTTGGTATTCAAGGTAGGGTGGCTGCCTTCAAGGGACATGTAGGATGGGGCACCCTTGGTATTCAAGGTAGGGTGGCTGCCTTCAAGGGACACATAGGATGGGGCACCCTTGGTATTCAAGGTAGGGTGGCTGCCTTCAGGGGACATGTAGGATGGGCACCCTTGATATTCAAGGTAGGGTGGCTGCCTTCAAGGGACATGTAGGATGGGGCACCCTTGGTATTCAAGGTAGGGTGGCTGCCTTCAAGGGACATGTAGGATGGGGCACCCTTGGTATTCAAGGTAGGGTGGCTGCCTTCAAGGGACATGTAGGGTGGTATTAAACTCAATTAATGCTGCAAAGTGAGGGTGGAGCAGGAACTTACCTTTAAGGAAAGGATACCACAATTGTGTAAGGACATTTTTTTTATCTAAGTTAATTTTTTCCAGGATTCGGCCCAGTTGCGAGAACTTTGGAACCAGATGCAGCAGTTGGAAGAGGGTATCCAGTTTCAGAGCCACCGTCTCCGCTTGCGCACGTACCACAATTGTTTCTCCGGGAAGGAGCTCGTTGATTGGCTAATTCAAAGAGACAAGGTCACAACACCGTAAGTAGATGTCTTATCAGGAAATCGGTTCTTTTGGAAGAGGGTTTTTTGAAGTTTTTGAAATACTGTTGAGACAGCCATTATGATAATAAATCATTTCCTCTGTAGGGTGCAAGCGATAGCTATTGGCCAAGCTCTGCTGGACGCCAGGCTGATAACAGGTGTTAATGTTGGAGACCAATTATTCCGGGATGAATACGTGTTGTATAAAGTAAGTATAGTCATTCTTCACAAAAATATTTCCTTCAGGTGTTTGAAAAACCGGGAATTGATAAGAAAAGCGTTCGATGATGGAGTAACAAAAATGTGGAGGACAGATCCGTCATAAAATGGGCAATGTCATGAACTTCAAAACTGGCGCGTATTGCATTTTGTCAATAATTTGTCATGTTCGTTGATTTCTTGCTTCAGGCTGCCCAACGAGAGAGTCCAACACAATCGGCCACCCTGATTGAAACAATCATCGTTGAAGATGAGTTTGAGCCTAACTGGACGAAGGATATAAAACAGGAGGGAGACGACCATGGTAAGCATATCATGTTCGCCGAAATTATTTAAAAAACGAGAGAAAGTGTGTCATAAAAAATTGGGGCATTACTGCGGAGACAGTGATAATGCATGATTGTGTGTTGGGCTATGAGTAAGACTCTCTCACCCTGCCATGCATGCAGTCTGTATGGCTGAAGTGGGCCTCGGATTGGGGGGGGGGAGTGCGCTGACTCAGTGAATATTGGTGCCAAAAAAGTGCATGCTGCTATAAAAATGAAATTGAGTTGAATTGTTTTCAGTGTAAAATACTTTTCGTAATATTTGGGAGAAAGTTAAATAGATAAAATGATATGAGAAATGTACTTGTTGCCAACCTCATTATGAAAGAAGAAGTTTTGCTCTTGTCTCATTTGAAAATGCGTCATTTTTGCTGCAGACTACTTCCGGCGAGCCAGTGGGTATTTTGAAATGACGTTGTGCATGTGTTTATCATTTCGTTCCTTTCCAATTAGTGCCACCTAGTAACTAGCCTATGACCAACTCATTGAAGAAAAGTGACCAAAGTTTTAAACATCATTTAAGGGATTTAGGCGTTCAACAGCCTACAAATGCATATAAGAATTCATCAAAGAGTAACTGTTACATGTAGGTGCTACCAACTGGAAATGTACAAACTGATCCAGGTGTTTTGTGTATGCCCCCGACCAGAAATTGATGGCATGATGTCGTGGCCGTTGGTGTTTTATCGGTGTCTGTTAACTTTAATTTCCGTCAATTACCAGACAAATGCATCCATTTAAGAATTCCATTTTGATTGGCTAATCGAGGAAGACACGAGGAAAGTTCCTTTCATTGAAAAATTGATGCGATCAGACATTCAGTCGCCAGGGCAGCCATCTTGAATTTGGTTTGCATCCATTTCGGGGAGATAACATTGTGTCTGATCTCGCCAATTTCTCCTGTCCAAATTCTTCCGTCAGAAATTTACCATGACAAAACACAGACTGTTCGTCATGCCCACAGATAACACCCAGTCGGGGGCACATGCCACGTGTTGTGTTGCTCTTGTTTCACTATTCTTGCTTACATGTATTACGGTTTAATATCCTTTGTTGCTGAATGCTGGCCTCTTTGAATGAAAGTATTCTGTTCAAAATGCTGGATGTCGGTCCAAGCTTGCTCTTGGCCAAGTTGTTCGAAACCAAGTCAGTGTAACAAAGTCGTTAGGTCTAAACGGTCACAAAAGTTTGTTGGGATTTTCTGAGGTAACAATGTTATCTGAGATAACAATCGTTATGCCTAAAGATGTCATCTTTAGGCATAACGATGAATACATGTAATATCACCAGGGATAACTTGATGGGGTTTTCAACAACTCAGCCCTGGTCTGTCAGCGATGCCTCTTTAAGGGTTGACCATAGGTACCACCATTTTGGCTAGACCTCCAAATCCTAAAGCCATTTAAAATCTTTCCAGATGCTCATTTAAATCATGGGAGGCTGTTCTCTGGACAACAAGGAACAGACTCCACACTAGAAATTATCATTCACTAAGATAGAGTTCTAATTGCTTTAGGATTTCAAGTTCTAGCCAAAATGGTGGTACATGAACCTATGGTCAAACCTTAATGTCTGTCCCAAATGTAAATCTATATGGTCAACTCTTAGGGCCGAATTTACAAAGGGTGTTTAGCTTAAAACAGCGTTTAATGTCTGAATAGACAGAGTCAGGGCCTTGCAGGGTTTCTTCATGAAAACCGCATTAGGCCCTGAAACTGATTATGTAGAATTTACACGCGTCTAACTCTTAAACACCATTCGTAAATTCGGCCCTTAATGTCTGTCCAGAATTTAAATCTAGATCTGGTTGCATGGTTAAAGGTGTGGTTTTATTTCTGTGCATTGTACATGTAGAATCATTCATTCATTGTTAAAATCCATCCCATGTGTAATCTATATAATAATACTGGAAGGGGGACGAATAAAGTCACACTTAGAGGCGTTGGATTGCCTTGAAATTTTGCATGAATTGTGGTGACACCTTACCCTGATGCAACGTCTTGGTTTTGTTCAAAAATATACTTCAGCGGAGCAGTAATGAGGGATTTTTAATCGGACACTGTCAATTCTCCTTACCACTTACAGTTGCTGTTAAATTATGCAGGGGCTTAATCAATTATCTGCACTCCCTCTGGGGTGAATAACATTACCTTTTGAACAGCTGGCTGTAGGGGGATGATTGGAACAGCCGGTATACCTGCTGACCTGCTGCACTCCCTCTGGGGTGAATAACATTACCTTTTGAACAGCTGGCTGTAGGGGGATGATTGGAACAGCCGGTATACCTGCTGACCTGCTGAACCCAGGTTAATGTTATTTTCAATCCACGATTTCGCGGGAAATGAAATTGTAAACAAACGCATGTGTGCAGTTCAAATGTAAACAAAAATGTAATTTTGGTACTTTGGTTGCTGGACTTGGGTTTTCCCCGCAGTTAGGAGCTGGGGTCAAATTGATGGTCTATTGTTTATGGGTGCTGTTTTAATTGGAGCTAGCCCTTGATTATGAAGGAATTTTCAAATGAAGGTGACCATGGTCTGTTTATGCGCTCACCACAGCTTTCAATACTTGATGTATCTGAAGAGGCACTCTGAACTTGGCATGGCCTTATCAAGGAGCTGCTCACGATGCTGAACTTCTAGCTTGCCTTTCGACTAAGTGCCTTGCCCGAGACATTTGGAAGCCGACACATGTGAAGGCCTATCTGAGTTCTCCTTCTTCTCCGTATAAAAAGGGGCATATTGCTGACTGAGGAACGAGGCATATTGACATTGCCTCATCTATCGGACCAATTGATACACTTTTTATGCACACATACAGCACGCCACAGCTAGGTCCGAGTCTGTGGACAAATGGTTGGTTTAATTTGCCTCTTCAATATTGCTCCTTTGATATTGCATTAGATTTTCATTGCAATTCAATCTAATCAAGATATAGCCCATTTGAACCTGCCTGCGCCACGGGTATAATGCTAGTTAAAAATAAACACAATGCAGTCATTATGCATGCAAATGCAATGAAAATTGGCATGCTGAAGTAAATATACACTTTGTTTATGTACCAGTCTTTACTGGCTATTTGTTGATTCAAATGTTATTTTCATAATTAAAAGTTTTCAAATTCAAGTTGAAATTTCACATTTTCACACTGAAAGAAGCCGGCCATATAATGGTCTGTATCATTGCCAAGCTTTGGCTTTATAATCAGCTGCAAAGATATGTTATTTGTGTTGTTACCTTTACTTGGTTAGTCTATGCCATAGATCACAGGACTTCTATGACTGTTGCTGACTGTTCAAATCTAGCTTGACATTATGAACATTGTCCATTAACCATGTACAATTTGGATAGACAACGAGCTGTCTGATGATCTTGACGTTATGTATTAAAGGGGTTTTCCTTTATTTCGATTTCGGTCTAAGATTGGTGAAACTCAAGTATATATAGTCACTCTCATTTGTGCCAGCCCTACAATAAATCCCACTACTCTTCCTTTAACTTCCTTATAGCATGTTTTATGCCATCCATGGTTAAAGACTTTTTTTACCTCTTTTAAATGATGGCTTGATTATCTCCCCTGAACTTTAAATTCAGCAAAAAAGAATGTTTGTTTTCTAAGACGGCCAACCATAGTCATTGGTAAGTGGGTTGTTGTGGTGTTAGGTATTAAAGGAGCACACAGAGAACTAAATCATGAGCAATGGTCAGACCAACAGAATATTGGCTTAATACCGTAAACTGCCAAGATTTTGTTGGCGTTTTATTTTCACAGATGAATATTAAACTGTGCTTTGTGAAAATAAAATTCTTGTAAAATATTTTGTATTGGAAAAAAACCAAAAGAGATTTCTTGGTCTGCCCGAATAAAAATAATCAATCAACGGTAAAAATACATAGTAGGCATGAACATTTGTCAGTTTACCGTGGTATTCAAACAAGAAAACTGACTGCATGTATGAGACATTTCTAGTTTTTGACGAAAGAAATTCTGCCTCACTTCCGACTGTTGCTCCTCATTGGGCCATCTGTGTGCATTGTAGATCAGGCTAGATTGTCCTGCTGTTTGTTTGTAGGTGAAAATAAACATTTCTAGATGCACAGTGTTCTCTGCCAACCATTTTTCTGGGACACACACATGATTTCTAAACCGCTAGTAACCCCACTCCTCCTTAAAGATTGACTTCCACTAAAACTACACTTACCATTGTTGCATTAGAATAGATGCACACATTAATTAGAAGAAAAATTAATCAACTTGTTTTTAAGCTAGTGTGTTTATTTTACGTGTTTGAATGTAATGTGGAATGAACCTTGCTTTCTCTGCCCGGGTCATTCCACATTACCATGTCAAAAATTGCCCATCAAAGGAGGAGCTAAATTGTAGATGGATACTGAGGCGGTAACTAGGGTTTTTGATGAAATGACCCGTCCACCCATGTGGTATTTGGTGAGACAACCAATACCGAATGTGAGGTGTCAATTTCTATTCTAAAACACCTCTAACCTGACATATTCAAGCATTGTAGACATTTCATACCAACTCAATCGGTATGGTCATATCTCTGGAAAATATCTGTGGTCAAAACAATGCCAATGCGTAATCCACCATAAAATGCGACATTGTATCCAAAGTGTTTCAGAATATGATTTGAAAAAAAAAACTGGAAGTCTAGTCCCTAAAAATGCTTCTTCAGGAACCCCCAATGTTATTTCTCTTCTGATTTCAGACAGTTCACTTGAAGATGATAAGATCACCACCGAGATTGAACCGGCGGAGGTTGTCAGCGCACGCGCCGAGGAACAATCGACCTTGGCTTTCTACGACACCTTCGGCTCCACGCCACCCTCCGGTAACAGCTTCATAGAACGTCCGAAAACACTCCGGAACGTTTCTATTTCTTCTGAAAAAAGTGAGTAGCGGTCAAACGTATGTCTGGAATTGAACGTCGTAATAGACGAATTCGAAGGAGATGAATCAGCGCCAACACAAATCAAATACGCGCATCGATAATCGATTGACTTACTGTGTTTGCAGGTCTCAAGGAAGGTATGGATCCAAATATGTTGGTTCATCAGGATTCCACCGTGAGTCGTGGCATCAACGAGGACCTTCTACAAGGTATTCCACTTCTTCTTCATCGTTCGCTATGCACCCGAAGGTGATTTTCTCCAGGGAGTATTCCTCTGGCCTCCAAGGCGGCATGAGCGTTTTTGTGTGCCACTACGGTTTAGGTGCCAGATGGGTTTATTGGCCTAGTGACTTCGACTTTTGCCAGAGATAGAGTCTGTGCATGCTACTGTTCCATGTAACTTGGGGTACAGTACATTATCTCCACCTGTGGACAAAGATGACTTGTCCTCGGGTCACTATTAAAGGGACACTTAATGCATCATCGCGTGGGAAGGTCTGCCAGTTGTATCATACGCGCCAGTCCTATGAGCTCCAGCGCTTGGGCTCACGCCCCAACCAGTAGTCAATAAAAGAATTCCTGCATGGTAAGTCGTGCCATATGACTCGGGGTACAGTACAATAAGACCATTTTTATGGACAAGTTGTGAAGCTTGGTTTGTGCATAATGCTAGCCAGACTTGTCGACTTTGCTTTGACGAGTGTGTTTCATGTTTGTAGGCGCGTTGGCAAGCAAGCGTGGTTTAGCTGCTGAGGATTACCCCGACTGGTGGCAGACAATCAACGCAAAGCAGGAACATGGTAACAGTGTTGATTCCCTAGCGTATGAAAGATTAAGGTATGTGTTGGTAACTTAGTCTGTAAATGAAATGAAATGTACTGTAAAGCAAGACATTAGTTAGCCCAATCTGCTTCTAAACCCTTCATTTTATTTTGCAGATTTCACGGATTACCTCAGTTTATAACAAAAAAACACTTTTTCGATCGTAAAAATTTTAAGAAATTTTGTTATCAAATCAAAACGAAATTGTGACAGTGAGTTTTTTCAGAGATTTTCGCGAATAACAAGAACAGGATTTTACAGCTTCCAGTACAGTATGTTACATTTTTTTATCTTTGCAGAAAAGCCCAATATGAACACATGAGCATGTTAACAAGTCAACTGCTAAGCAACGAAGGACTGTCGCTGTCCTGGGCCGAGCTTATCCTGCAGATATCGCGGCGGATAGCAGAGATGGTCTCGCCCGATGTTAAGATGGATGAAGATGACATGGATATAAGACAGTATGTGCAGATAAAAAAGGTATTATGTCAATTTAGGCAGACACTTCGACCTTTGGAAGCAGCGTGTGTTAATACTATTGTGACCCTGCCGATGTAAATGTATAAAGTATTTGGGTACAAGGGACACCGGTTTTTAGCCCTCGAGTATATCATACACTAATGTACGTGTTGCGAAGAGCCAGGAATTTTAGTTTCTTGAAAGCCACGCCGGTTCATCTAGAAATGCAATCCTGGGTTCTCCCCGGGCCCTACTACGTGGTAGCCAGCAGTGTTAACCACTAGGCTATGATGCTCCTCATATGATCACAAATTCCTATTTTTTTATTTCAGATTCCTGGAGGACAAAAAATCCAGACGAATATTGTTCAAGGTGCCGTCTGCTCTAAACATGTCGCCCACAAAAAGATGCAGCAAAACATCACGTCGCCACGAATACTTCTTCTTAAAGCTGCCATCGAGTATCAGAGAATTGAGAATAAATTCTCATCATTGGAGCCACAGATTCTACAGGTAAAGAAAAAAGGGTTTGAAACCCTTTCCCTGCGGCTGATTGGCCCTACACGGTTTCTGAGACGAAAGCATCAAATGTTCAAAACTTGACTTCTTTTGTTGAAAATAACCCCGTTAAAGGCCTCCGCCGTTGGTTAAAAATTGTGTATTGTAATTGAATTTCAAAATGTCTAATTGCGGAAATACGTACTAAATGTAAATTTGAACATTGCCGTTGTGTAGACGATATACAAATACTATGAATACCATGTTTAAATAAATTTCAATATTGCCGTTGTGTAGGCTGATATACAAATACTATGAATACCAAGTTTAAACAAATTTCAACATTGCCGTTGTGTAGGCTGATATACAAATACCATGAATACCATGTTTAAACAAATTTCAACATTGCCGTTGTGTAGGCTGATATACAAATACTATGAATACCTAGTTTAAACAAATTTGTATTCACAATAACTGTACTACGGCATTGTGTATTAGTGGATTTCTGGATCACAAGTAATTACGAACGGCGTACCCCTTTAAGTCTTTGTTTTGCACTTCAAAAAGCCAAATGCTGCAGTTAAGCGTGCATCTGTGATGTTTTTCGGGATTTTTCTCTCCATTTTTCCCGAATTTTTGAAGGTCACTGATCTCATCTGTTCAGCCACAAGGCCAATAACCACTTTGAGCCTACATATAGAATCACATCTCTGAGTTTCAACATTTTCTCTGGGATAGGACCCATGCATATGTTTGCTGCCTAATTTTAATTTTCTTTCGTCATTCAGGAGAAGGAATTCTTAAGGAATTGCATTGCAAAGATTGCCTCACTGCGGCCAGATATCTTAATGGTGGAGAGGACAGTATCCAGGATCGCTCAGGATTTCATTCTCGAGTCTGGAATCACATTGGTGCTAAATGTCAAGCCGGTAGGTTGATTTAAAGGCATACGCCAATCGTGTATATTTTTTGGTCAGGAAAATAGAAATTTGTTTACACAATGCCATAGTGCAGTTATCCTGCAAGCATCTTTGCCGAAAGGTGTTATGTATAGTACATCTGCAGGTAAAGCCAGATGAGTATTTTCTCTAACATACTGCTACTATAAGCTATATTTGCCCTGATAATATTGCCGCCAATGTCTAATGGCTCTTACTCTTGCAGTCTGTGATGGAGCGAGTGGCCAGGTTCACCCAGGCCGAGGTGGTCCACTCGATCGATGGTCTCGTCAGCAAGCCCCGGCTTGGCCTCTGCCATAACTTTAGGATCAACTCCTTTGAGCTTCCTAATGGTATGACGAAGACGTTGATGTATTTTGATGGGTGTGCAACACACCTTGGATGCACCGTCACACTCCGGGGCGGATCATCTGCCGAACTCAAGCGAGTATGTGATTCTTTTTTTCTTCCCTAAAACACGTCTTCATCCGTGGCAAATATCATATAATTGATGGGGGTTACATTTCAGTCAAAAACAGCGTTATTGTCACTGAGATTTCAGGCCTTGAAAAAACTATGGGAATGAATATGTCTAAGAATGTTTATGTTATCTTATGTTATATTGAGTCAGGGGAGTCAGTCCTCATTGGGTAGAAGTTTCAGTTAGATTTTTCACAAATATGGCTGGGATAGGGATTACATACCAAATACTGGCGACATGTTTAGAGAAATTGATAGGGTTAATAATAGACATAGACAAAACAGGACTATGCGAGAGAAGGGACATTTTGGTGTTTTAAGCTGTCAGTGAGCCTGGTCCTTCAATTTTGGCGTTGCAGAAGCAATAAATATTTGTAAAATAAAAGTCTTTTTTTCTTGTCTTTCTTGCAGGTAAAAAAGATCCTCCAGTTCGTGATCTACATTGCCTACCATTTCAAACTGGAGACGTCGTTCGTAATGGACGCATCGGGTATGCCGCCAGCCCATCCCAGCGAGGCCAGCCTCAACATGGAGTGCTTTGAAAACTCCTCTGAAGACTCTCTTTCCAGCCCTGAGAAACCGGTGATCGAGACGTTTGAGACGTATAATGATCGACTCAAGCAGGGATCGTTCATTGCCAAACTTGTTAATAAACCAACGACGTTGAGGGACTCCTCACGTGAAACTGCCAAGTTGGCACCTCAGGCAGAGAATTCTGGTGCTGATGACATTCATGAAAATGCCGTTGTCAAGGAGATTACCATGGAAAATGATGTTGATAAGCAACCAGAAATTGTTGCTAAGCAACCAGAAGTTGTTGCCAAGCAACCAGACAGTGTTGCTGAGAATGAGATTGGAAAAGTAGGCCCAGGTTTTATGAAAGCAGGAAATGGACAATCAGAAAAAGTCAGTAGTAATACGAATGGAAATCGTCTTTCAGTCATTGATGAAAAGCCAGATTCAGCACATTCTGAGAAAAAGGATTCCTCGTTGAAACAAATCGGCCAGGTGACTGATTTCTCCGACCCCCTACACCACTACCAACAAAACCAAGACGAATCTGTGTTCAAAACAAGTGAAAATTCCCTGAAAGAGGAGGTCAAAAATGACTGCTTTAAATTCAAAAAGGCTTTAGACGACGCCATCCTAAGTGGCTCCCCCTATTTGAGGTATTCTGTGCCGTATTTATTGACGGAAGCCGGCTGTAAGTGTATTTTGCGCAGTTTCTTCCCGCGTGAGATTTACTGGTCTGCGACAGTTAATGGAGAAAGGATGAGGAGTAAGAATTTTGATTTAGAACCGGAGGAAAAGAATAATAACACGAGGACGCGGATATCCATTGAGTGGGTTAACCCCCATCCATTCGTTCAGTGCACTCTGACGGGGCCGATATTTGACAGTAAGAACCAGGTGAGTCTGCTTCCTGCTTGTTAGGAGCTGTTATGTTTCCGAGTCTGGGGAGTGAGCACAAATTGAGAATTCCCAAACTGGTGCGTAAATATTGGATCAAGCACACGCTCAAAAACAGAACACAAAACTACCCATAAATGAATACGAAAGCCCCAAATGTCAATCTTCTTTCACACTCACGTGAGGAAAGAATCCAAGAATGCACCGAAAGATGCTTCACAAAGACACACGATCTTTACCGCTCAATACACATCTGCAAAGAGATTGCAGAAAATAGCCAGTGTAAATGCATTCAAAATGTTAAAGGGGTATGCTGTTTGTAATTACTTGTGGTCCAGTTTACTAGAAATCCACCAAACACAATGCCGTAGTGCAGTTATTGTGAATACGAATTTGTTTAAACTTGGTATTCATAGTATTTGTATATCAGTCTACACAACGGCAATGTTGAAATTTGTTTAAACTTGGTATTCATGGTATTTGTATATCAGTCTACACAACGGCAATGTTTAAATTTGTTTAAACTTGGTATTCATAGTATTTGTACATCAGACTACACAACGGCAATGTCGAAATTTGTTTAAACTTGGTATTCATAGTATTTGTACATCAGACTACACAACGGCCATAATGAAATTTGTTTAAACTCGGTATTCATAGTATTTGTATATCAGACTACACAACGGCAATGTTGAAATTTGTTTAAACTTGGTATTCATAGTATTTGTATATCGGACTACACAACGGCAATGTTGAAATTTATAATTAGTATGTATTTCTGCAGTTGGACATTTCAAAATTCAATAAAAATAAAAAAAATTTAACGAATGGCGTAGGCCTTTAGCAGTGTACCGAAAACACCACACTTTGTTATCTATACAAGAAATGCATATTTCGTAACTCATTAACATCAAATTTCTTCAGGCACTGCTAGCTGATTTCCGTGCCAGAGGTGGTCAGATCCGATTACTGAACCGCGTGGAGATTCGTGAGAAGATGAAGAGAGGCAACCAGCAGATGAGCCTCGAGACTCCGAACGATCAGCCTGTGCCGCTGCCTGCCAATGGGGTCCGCCTCTGCTGGGAAAGAAAGGTACTGCACTTTTTCACGAAATCAAGCCAGCTGTACGTAAAAAGGTTGTGTCTTTTTAATGGGGAAATCAGAAAGAATATAAAAAGCCACTGTGTTGAGATCAGTTCCAGTCGAAGTCGAATTTGACGTCCTTTCTGCTTAATGTTGTTACGCATAATATATCCCCCTATGTTTTTGCAGGGTTGTGCGTATCTTATATTATGGTAGCGCGCCACTGACGCGATTTAAAGGATGTCGTATGTGATTTGGACTGTACATTTGAGGGGAAAATATTTTGCACTTGCATTAGCAAACCATCTCTTGTCCGATATTTTCTTATTATGAAAAAAATTTAATATTCTGTTTATTCTAGATTGACTGTCTTGACCCCTACCAGCACCAGAGGATCGCTGTTCTATTCAGCAGTTACTCTTACATCTCAGCCAATGCCCCAAATGCCTGCATAAATCCATGGTAAGTTTGGCTCTGCAGACAGGCAAATTTTATTGCAGAGACTAGCAAAAAGGATCATTTTTCTGCGACTAAAATCAGTCACTTCTGCGATGATATAAAGTGTTATCAACTGGGGTTAGGTATTTATCGGAGGCTGTAAAAATATGTCAGTATTTCACTTCAAATGGCGCTTTCTTTGTCAGGTTATGTTGGTATGTGTACTTTTAGATTCTTTGGACTTTGAAGTTTAAGACGAAATATGTAACATTTTGTTTAAATGCTGAATTATCTGTGCAAGATCACTAAAAACTGTGCTCTTTTCTAGCGAATTGGACTATAGGCTATTACATAGGCCTACTGTTGTATTTTTTTCAGGGTTGTGACGATGGACTTCTACGGCCGCAACGACATTACGCTCGGGAACTTCCTGGAGCGCTTCTGCTTTAGAGATTCCTACCTGTGTCCCAGCGAGGTGTGCGGCACACCCATGACCGACCACATCCGCCGATTCGTTCACGGCACGGGCTGCGTTCACATCGTACTGAAGAAACTGTCATCTGCTGCGCTGGGTTATAGCAACAATATCGTCATGTGGAACTGGTGTCGGAAATGTAAAAAGGTGAATTGTAAATTTTTAGAGCTTTTGGCCCCCCTAGGAGTGAAATGATGAACTAATATTACTGCTCTTGGCATTGGATATTCTCCTGATTAAAGTCATGATATCTTGTAACTTCCAACTATATTTGTGGGAACTTTATATATAATCGTGTGATTTTTCACCTAATTCATCATAATGAAAGCATTTTTACTCTGCCCCCCCCCCCAAAAGTTGTCTCGCAGGACACTGGCTATTTGGATTTGTATCATTGCCTGCAAGAAGAATGGTTTCTTTGCAGGAAGCTGACCTGCGACCTTCTAAGATTTAGGAACATCATAGCCTTAGTGTTCGTTTATGATATACATGTATATGTGGTCATTTATTCATCATTTAGATCACCCAACCAGTTCCAATGTCAAATGAAACCTGGTCGATGTCGTTCGCGAAATACCTTGAGATACGTTTCCACGGCAATGTTTACACGCGGCGAGGCGAAGCCGAGACGTGCGTGCACTCGCTGCACCACGACCACTATCAATATTTCGGATTCAAGCAGACGGTCGCCGCCTTCAAATACAGCAACATCACGTTGAAGGAGATCGTTCTCCCGCCGCTCAAGGTCGACGTTGTCGAGGAAACAGTTTTACCGGATACTGCGTTCGATGAAGTGAGGAGGTTGAAGATCCGCGTGAATGAGATTTACAGCACGGTTATTGAGCATTTGTGCCGCCTCGACCTGCCGGATATCCCGGCTAAAATGATCGCTGATTACAAGACCCAACTACATGTAAGTTTGGCACCAACCTTTCCAAGGCTTCTAGCTACTTCTCACCTTGCCTTGTTTATACTTATGGTCTCCGATTCAGATGATGCAACGAAGAGAATGAAATGGCCATGAATTTCGGTGAACCAAACGCCACTAGTGCCTGCCTCATTCGGGAGGACGCCCACCCTTTCCTGATCTCCTGGATCTGTGCACCTGTTCAAATACTTTAATCAAACATTTATTAGGGTATTACTACTGCCCTTTGTCATGGTGCCATTTCCTTGACCTCAAAGGAAGTAATATGCTTTTTTGCCCTCAGTTTTGGACAAAAAAGGGACTTAAACTATGGAAGTGGCTATCTTAACTCTTTACATACGCTAGACCCGCGTGCGTCATAGCGTCAAAGTCCTGAATACACAGCGTCATTATTCTGATATAGTTTCCCGGGAGCGCGTCACTGATGCGGCCGTATTTCAGGTAGTGTTTACATAAGTGATATTATCTCCGTTGCTGTTCATAGTACAGGACTAAAATTTTGGGGAGTAACTAAGAATTAAATTCCGCATAAACTCATGTAATTTATTTTGAATTCTAACGAAAAGTAACCGAGAACAAGGCCTGCAAACTTGGAGAGAAAAAAATTTCTACAAATCGCCGTAAACACAAAATGTTTATAATAAAAATCTAAGTCCCAGTCACTATCATCACTTCCTACCGAAACATTGATATCTGAATCTGCAAAACCTTCAAATTCTGATCCGGAGCTCGAATCAAATAAATCTATCATAAATAAACCCAGCTGGTCCCGAACAATGCGGCACGTCAATCAAAAAAAAGATTAAAGAAACGTTTAAAAATGGCCGACGAGGTCAACTTCCTGGGGAATCCCGCCAATACATCGTTATTATTCATGCCTCATGAATACTAAATTAGAACGGAGTGACCTGAATAGAAAATAGAAGCTTATCTCTTATTGGCCATTCAAATAGGGTCACCATGGAGCCAGCCAATAAGAAATTACGATACATTAAAGTTGGAGTAGCTTGTAGTCGGCTTGCCGGAGTTTCGCACTGTTTGAATGGAGCCGAGTAATGGCGGCTCCTGGGAGAACAGCGTAAGTTCTTTGCGCCGACCAGCGGCGGCTAGCGTATGTAAAGAGTTAAATGATTCCATAATCTCCAAAAGGTGGTGCTGCCCCTCAATCTGATTTTGTCAAAAGTGCCTTTATCCGTAGAAGGCTGGAAAATGCATGAACACGTTTCCATTCTCTTCTGTTCAGAGTAGTTAGAATGAATTTTACTTTGACTGATATCTACCGTAAATTTTTATCAAACTAGCCCCAGACTTTGAAGGGTTAACATTACAATGTCCATTCTTCAGGATGAACAAAAAATAATGCGAGAGCACGTGGAGGCTTTACAGAGTAAATGTGTTGTCCCAAAGCCCCTAAAGGAGGAGCTACAAGGCGATGATGAAGCCTCATCGGAGATGGAGGAGGCGATTACAGAGGTCCATGAGAAACTATTTGCCATCGAAGACTCAATAGTCCTGCTGAAGAAAATGATGGCAGAGGCCGTTACTTCTTGGAACTTAAAGTAAGAGAATATTTTTATCAATTTAGATAACAATACAGCATTAAACACATGTTACAGAAACCATGGGTTAGGGTGACTCTTGCACTGATAAATCTAACATATAAGTACAGCTCTGAAAACAGAAATGTGTTGACTTTGAGAACAATGTTAAAAAAGGTTACTTTAAGACCTTTTTTTTTAAGAAATTCATTCGTTCCATTGATGCAGAATTCAGAATTTGTCAGCAGACTGTCATGACATTTTCACGAATAGAGACCCAACCTCAAAACAAGGCAGGGTCAAGGGTGATTGTCTCGACAGTATCCCAGCGTCTTAACTCTGTCCATGTATTCAATTAATAGTTTATTTGTTTAAAAGAATTCATTCACAAAACATATTGACTCATACACAATGCCTACAAAGAAAGGACACCAACCTACACAAAACACAATCGACACCGACTTTGAATGTAATGTACTCTTTCTGATGACCTATATGCCAGCGTACGCAGAGGTGGGTCTACTGTCGTGTGAGGCTAGGGGGTCCTGTAAATCGGAAGAGTGTATACATGTACGTCCTTCAAGTATGGTCCCTTATATCATAATGCTGTTATTTCAGAATCCAAGATCTTCTCACCTACCAAAAAAAACAGGAAAGAAGTTCAAAGTCAAGTTCGAAATTCCGCGACTCTGGGACGACGCCAGACTCGATTCATCAGCGCGATTGCGGTACGCCAGACAGCGTCGATGCCATGGTAGTTGGCGCCACACCACCGAAATTCATTATCGGGGAGAATGAAGGGCTGGATGCGGATAACGTTAGCCGGGAGACTGGGTCAATGATGGATGCTGATGCTGAGGTGTCAGAGAGGAGCAGCCTGGATGGCGATGTCCTCCAAACTCCTGCTGCAGATTGTCAAGACAGCCAAGAAGGTATATCAGGATTGTTCTGAATAACCCCAATATTATGTCTTTATATTTTTTGCAAATGTATATTAAAGATGATGGCATATAATATACCCAATGGCCTATTAGTTGAAGACAGCCTCTTGGTGAGCTACCAGCTAGTTGGTTTACTGCCAGCTCCCTGCTTGCCAGGCACCTGGCATTACTGATAAGAGTTTGGGAGGAAAGAGTCTCTCATTTGCAAACCTCACTTAATAATTATGTAACCATGCCTCGACTCAACAAATTTTGTCATTGCAGATGTTGATTTGCCTTTGTTTTTGTACTTTCAGGTGTTGATTTCCCTAATTTTGTCATTGCAGATGTTGATTTGCCTTTGTTTTTGTACTTTCAGGTGTTAATTTCCCTAATTTTGTCATTGCAGGTGTTGATTTGCCTTTGTTTTTGTACTTTCAGGTGTTGATTTCCCTAATTTTGTCATTGCAGGTGTTGATTTGCCTTTGTTTTTGTACTTTCAGGTGTTAATTTCCCTAATGTTGTCATTGCAGGTGTTGATTGGCCTTTGTTTTTGTACTTTCAGGTGTTAATTTCCCTAATTTTGTCATTGCAGATGTTGATTCGTCTTGTTCATATAACAAGAGTAAGATGGAGAAGGAAATAGAAGAAGCGATGATGGAAAATACCTCCCACGCGCTAACAGGTACGGCTCAAGCTTGTCACATCTTGCCCCTCCAGTGCAAAACATAAGCAAGACTCTGGTACTAATGCCCGGTGGCCGTGCCTACTTTGTCTAAAGCCCTTCGTGTTCAGCAAGGCTACTTCTGCTCTGTTGGCCTCAAAGTGGGTGAGCCACAAATTGTTATATCAATCTGCCCAACTTGTTTAAGAAATCTCGTGTTTTGCCTTTGTTCATACTGTACCGCTTACAGTTGACATACCTTTTGCTTTGCGCATATTGTGTGCAGGCTTTGTTACTGTCTTGCATTTTTATCATGTTCACAAAGCGGGACAACAGTATTTGTTCTTGCAGAAATCTGTTTGATCACACAACTGATAACAGTCTATATACAGTAGAACCTCTCTATAAGGGACACCCTCGGGACTGTCGAATGCTGTCCTTAATAGAGAGGCCTCCTGATTAGAGAGGTCGAATTGAATGGAAACGACCAATTTGGGACCAAAAGTAGTGTCCTTAATAGAGAGGGTGTCTGTAATAGACAGGTGTCCTAAGGGAGGTTCTATTGTACTAGTTTTTTCTCCTTACCAGTTCGTGATATAAAAAACAATTTTTTTCCATAGTGCCTGGTTCGCACGATAGTTCCACTTCAAAAGAGGAGAGTTACACCTACATGGGTGTGAGCCCTGGTATGAATGCAGGTATTTGGTCTCACACGGGATCCTCCGAGGGGTACCTACTCCCCCCGATCAAGCTACGGGCGTTCACTGATTCAAGTAATGATTATGTATTAGGTGCGTCATCTTGTACCTTATGTAGGCACTAGGTGGAAGCACACTGTAATTGTGACAGCCTTTGGTCCTTGGAACTTGGGCAGTTTCGACGGAGAGCACTTTTGAAGATGTGACTACACATCGCAAATGTAGGGGTCTTTCCAAGGAATGTCCAGTACGTTTCGGCAGTTTTTCTCTTTCGGGCGCAGTGCGTGTTGCAGTCCAGCAAATACGTGGAAAAGGCACGCCATGACAACACGCTCTTCTAAAAGAAATTGTCGACATATTTTGGGGGATTTAAACATTTCTTAGGACCAACGGCCATCATGATGATCAGCATATCTTGGGACTCTGTATTGTCTCGAACGCTTTAGCTCTTGCACCAGCTTTAGAATCCCATAGGTATCCTAAGCCAGACCTATGTACATAACGAACTTGGCTGCTTAAATAATCTTCCCGGCTGACTCCCACACCTGGCCTTTTTCTTTAACCCTTTCAGGACTGAATATTTTTTTCCGAAACCTCCGCTCTGGACTGGATATTTTTCAAGTTTTTTCGTCCAAAATCGAAAGTTTTTGGAAGCAATATATCGGCTTTGCAGGAATCGCTATAAAGTTGGCATGAATAGAAAAGGTATTCCCCAGGATGTTGGGAATCTCCTCCAAGCAGTTAAAAAAATGCGGATTGGCATTAGAAATGACTGGAAAACCGATGTAGTGAAAAGATCATCGATCTCGCATTTCTGTGAGACTCGTCCAGAACGGAGGTAAAGCGGTGCTTGCAATTTTGCGAGACTCGTCCTGAAAGGGTTAAGTTCTTTTTACATGGATACATGGATTTTCTCCAGGTTTTCTTTTAGTCTCCCCCCCCCCCCACCTTCCTTTTAGTGGGTCTGAATCAGATTAATATTTTTTTTGAGAATGACATTGATACTGACATGCGGAATGTGGATAAGCTTCATGATACAGGCAAGATGCCTGTGATTGAGTCATGGTCAAAAGTTATGTAAGATATGTATCGCAGATTGCATCTCTGGTAGCATTCACTTGAAGTGAACTCTTTTGTACTATTTGTCATGGTGCTTGCTGAGAATGGCCTCACTTTCAGTTTTGCCCTGGGAGTAATGGGTGAAATTGGCGTCATGAAGATACGAGTGTTCATTGCTTGGTTTTGGCCTTAATACTCACAAGGTTATATATTTGACCTGTTAGCTTTAAAGGCCTACGCCTTTCGTTAAAAATTTGAAATTTGTAATTGAATTTGAAGATTTTCATTTGCCTAAATGTGTACTCATTAAGAATTTCAGCGCTGCCATCTGTAGACAGGTATTCACGTACAAATACAAAAGTACCAAGTTTTAGCAAATCCGTATGCATAACAATTTACCACACGACGGCATTGTGTACATGCATAACTGACTACATTTCGATTTTCCTGGATCACCAGATACTTCAAACAGCATACCCCTTTATGAAGTTGACACAGTAGCCACAGTTCAACCTATCCAGAATCCCCGGGTTTTTCGACACCCATGTCTTCGCCGTGTGTAAGAAAAACCCGGCAAGCACTTCCACCTATAAAATCAGGATGATATATTATTAGTCGATCCGGTGACAGGTGCCGCTGCAGTTAGTACCTCTCCTGTGTTTTGTCAATGTTGGAGGTTGGAAAGTGTGTACCACGCATGCGTGGTAGGGACAGCAATTACAGAAATCGAACGCGCCATCTGTCGCCGTGCTAAGGAACTACAGAATCCCGTGCTTCTTGCGCTTCCACCTATTAGAAAACCCCGAGTCAAACCCGTGTTTAAATTAGTCCCATCGAGCTCGATGGGGCTGATAGACACGGGTCTATTTAAGCATGGCAATTCAAAGCTTGAAACGCAAAAAACATGGGGCTTTACGTGGAAGCACAACTAGTGTTTTGATGGGGAGCTGTCCTTGTTTTGATTAAAGAAATGTGGTATGCTGCAGTGCATTAGAATTTTCTGGCTGCTCTCTGCTCATAGTCATTGCATGGCATATGAAAAGTTGTCTGATAAACCGAGGAATGTTGCTTATTGCTTGAATTTGAATTTGTATGACTGATATGAGGGGTTGCTATACATTGACAGTACAAATATATTCTCTTAAAAACAAAGCATACACACACAGTGTTCTTAAGTGCAATGAGCTTGAGCATGTTGATTGTGAAATTTTCCTGTTAGAATTATTGAAATTTGAGTGTACATCCATGACTCTGGTGTTGAGTTGTAGAATAGCTTCAAACTTATGTAGTCCTAGTGCAGCGGGCCACAATTAAACAATGTTAGCATAGTGAGGCTGCATTGCCACATTACGTTTGAGCCCTGGGTTAGAAGAATCTGGAATAAGTTTCTTCTGTGGGGCACGGACTTACTTGTAAAATTCCCGGCAAAATCAGAATAGAGGCCAGGGAAGAAGTAGTAAGTGATTGATGTCTAGAAGAGTGTGCAGTATTTTTGAGTGAACATTTATTGGCCAATTGAATCATTCCATGGCTCTTTATCGAGCCCCCTTTGACATTTACAGTTTGCAGTATTTTATTGGCTAATTGAATCACTCCATGACTCTTTATCGAGCCCCCTTCGACATTTACAGTTTGCAGTATTTTATTGGCTAATTGAATCACTCCATGACTCTTTATCGAGCCCCTTTGACATTTACAGTTTGCAGTATTTTATTGGCTAATTGAATCACTCCATGACTCTTTATCGAGCCCCCTTCGACATTTACAGTTTGCAGTATTTTATTGGCTAATTGAATCACTCCATGACTCTTTATCGAGCCCCATTTGACATTTACAGTTTGCAGTATTTTATTGGCTAATTGAATCACTCCATGACTCTTTATCGAGTCCCCTTTGACATTTACAGTTCGCCCTCGCGATGACCCGCTCGAGACATCAGGTGACCATTTGGATGGAAACGCTTCCTCCAGCCTTGCCTCCGACTCCAAGGAGTTTTCCAGCATTTCCGATAGCCAGGATCAATTAAACCCGAGGAGGAGTCAGTCTGTACTGATTCTGGAAAGGCATAAGCCAATGCTCAGGCAACCAGCTACATGTAAGTTAGTGACATGAGACGGGCAAGACCCTAAGCGGACAAGAAGCTGTAGCTGCTATTGACTACCTGTGAACTGCCAGATTTTTTTCACCTATTTATTTTTGCAATTCGCTATTCTGAAATAAAATAAAATTTTCACTAGTTTTAGGTGATTGTTTTAAATTTCTTTCAAGTTTCAGTTTTTCCGATTAAAGAATTATTTTTCACAATTTCTAAAAAAAATAAAGTAAAAATCGCGAATCTAGGTTATTTTGTTTGGTGATGTTAAAGATGTTGTTGGAAAACATCTTCATGTTAAAACCTGCTGAGCAGATTCATGTTCCAAAATATGTTTTTCTTGAATCACGTGAACCCAAGCATGGTCACAACATGAGGTCGAGTGCAAGAGTGATGTGCTCTTTGTTTAGCTTTTTCTTGTACAAGATGGTCTCATATTGAAAGTTTCTGTGAAGCAGTTCAAGAGCCTGGTCAACTGAAAAGTCCCTCGTAAACCGTATCATTATAACGACCTATCTTCAGAAGGCCTCGTTATCATGCATATCTGAGGCACTGTTACCAGTACCGCCCTCTATCTCCAGATGCCCAAGGCCTCGATGAGAAAACCGAGAAGAAGTCTGTGAAGAAAATGTTGACTGATCTACTGACAGGCTCCATCAATAAACTCCTTCAGATGCCTTTGTAAGTTGTCGCTATGTCATGAAGCAGGACCCAGAATGTCCTTGGTGTGACCCTATGAAGTTGTGTACATGTTGATTATTTCGCGTTGTCTAAGTCACTTTTCCCAAGGACACAATCATTGCTTCAAATGATGGGCAATTTAAGAGTTACTTTATTGGCCGCACTGTTTTCGGGGGTCACCCTCACCACCAACCACTACCATCGGGCAGCTCAAAGGGAAGAGTGAAGCACTTTAAAGAGTGTCCAAGCAATTAGATTGCGGTCAACCAAGTGGTGAAATCACGGTATGAAAAAGAAACATTAGTAAATTCTAAATTTCAAGATATTTGAATCATTTGATACTATCAATGATGTTTTACCTGTAGTTGATAAAGTGCAAGTTCCAAATTTGTGAGCTGATCTTTTCAGCCCCGACGATGAACATCACCTCCTGCCAGCCTGCAGGAAAGTGCCCATCGTCATTTACGACGAAGAACCAAGCTCTATCATTGCATACTCTCTCAGCTCGCAGGACTATGAGATCCAGAGGCAAGAGTTACTGCTGATGATGCAGAGGGAGAAGTCAGTGAACTCGGCAGCATCAAGGTAAGGGTGTTATCAACGGAAAGAGGGGTCCAACTTGCTGCATCGTTACATGCGCTCTCAGTGGGGAGGGGGGGGGGGGGGGGCTATACTACACCAAGATTACATCCCTTACTAATTCTACAATATTTACTTAAAACAGTTACAAATAAATCTGACTATAGGTCAGGAATTAGTAGCTGTTGTATGCTCAGCTGACTTTCACCAAGCTGATCATAAATTTCATTGATAAGTGGCAATTTTGTCATTATTTGTCCAAGTCTTTAAGTGAAGTGCATGTACATGTATGCATGCTATCGACATCTCAATATGTTAACAAAATCGACTTTGAAAAGACCTACAAGGTACTTTCCATATTGTGTACATTGACCCATGTATTTCAGCTGAGCCTCAAGCCCTTGGGCCTCTTAGTGACCCCCTGAGGTACCTGTCAGGGTCCTGAAATAATTGCTCAATTTCTTTATCCTTGCAGCCCTGCGACGAAAAGAAAAACCAACGGAACCAATGACTCAGATTCAGATACAGGTAGGCTTTGGATAGAAATTCTTCATCGCCACATTTTGTCATCCCGAATTGTCGGCAACTGTGCGAGTCGGACCATCCCTATACAACTTTAGTCCTCCCTTAGATTCGGGGATAACCTAATCTTGTCTTCAAGTAATCATCCTGTTAATTCAAGGAAGCGCTTTGGTTTTAGTAGTTAAGGTTGGCCTGCTGACTGAAAGGTGGTGGCTTCGAAATGTAATCTTAACCTGGTCCAGTGTTCTTTCCACATTAAACAGTTGTCTGTCGTAATATTTGTATTTGTGAAGGGCAGATCCAGGTTTTTGTTAAAAGAGACCAGCAAAAATTGAAAAAAGAAATCCAAATTGGATCGAAATTTAGAATCGCTGTGAAAAACAAGGAAAAAATGAATAATTTTTTTCAAAATATTTTTGGCAGGTTCCTGGTGGATGCCCATTGCTTACAAGTAGCTCCACACCTGATAGTGATAGTTTTGTTAAAGACTCCCAGTTCTGTGGTGGAGGAACATGTTGTAATCGAGTTATTATCACCTGTGAGACATGTCTTAGTACAACGTCCTTTCATTTCTTGCGCTTTATTCGACATACAAAAAAGGATGAATGAAACTCCCAAATGGATGCGTCAGTCATTTGTATGAAATTCCACAGTGGTTAGTATGTGTTCAGTAGACTGAATCGAGCTACCTTGGCCTACTTCTCCACCAGTGGGCGGAGCTTTGAAAACTTATCTGTGAACATGAAATGGAATGGTACATTTTTAGGCGGTGAATATGATCAAGTCGCCTAAAACGCTTGCTGCCGGTGATAACACAGCTCTGAGTAGTGTACCTGCTGTTATAATAATTGCCAGGTCATTACTTACAGGCTCAAAGAACAAGAGTAACGCCGTTCTGTCGTTCTTCCGGAGCGCTTCTAATAAGGAGCGCGAGCGAAGTCCGGGTCGGCCCGTCAAGGCGTCCGAGGTGGAGACGGTCAAATATACGCGCAAACTAGACAGTGATAATGTTGAACTGGACCAAGACATTGGTAGGGGTTCATATCTGTTGCTGTCCATAGAGCTTGTAACTATGCAAAATTGGGTTTGGGTCCCAATCCCCTGCCCTTCAAATGTCCATAGAGCTTGTATATATGCAAAATTGAGATTTGGATCCCAATCCCCATGCCTTCAAATGTCCATAGAGTTTGTATATATGCAAAATTGAGATTTGGATCCCAATCCCCATGCCTTCAAATGTCCATAGAGTTTGTATATATGCAAAATTGAGATTTGGATCCCAATCCCCTTGCCTTCAAATGTCTAGTTTGTATGCAAAATTGATATTTGGATCCCAATCCCCTGCCCTCAAATGTCCATAGAGCTTGTATATATGCAAAATTGAGATGTGGATCCCAATCCCCATGCCTTCAAATGTCCATAGAGTTTGTATATGCAAAATTGAGATTTGGATCCCAATCCCCTTGCCTTCAAATGTCTAGTTTGGATGCAAAATTGAGATTTGGATCCCAATCCCCTGCCCTCAAATGTCCATAGAGTTTGTATATATGCAAAATTGAGATTTGGATCCCAATCCCCATGCCTTCAAATGTCTAGTTTGTATGCAAAATTGAGATTTGGATCCCAATCCCCCTCCCTTCAAATGTCCATACAGTTTGTATGCAAAATTGAGATTTGGGTCCCAATCCCTTTGGCCATGAGATTTGTATGCAAAATTGAGATTTAGGTCCCAATCCCCCTCCCTTCAAACGTCCATACAGTTTGTCTGCAAAATTGAGATTTGGGTCCCAATCCCTTTGGTCATGAGATTTGTATGCGAAATTGAGATTTGGGTCCCAATTCTCTTCCCTTCAAACGTCCATAGAGTTTGTATGCAAAATTGAGATTTAGGTCCCAATCCCCTTGCCTTCAATCGTCCATACAGTTTGTATGCAAAATTGGGTTTCCCCTTGCCTTCAAACGTCCATTGAGTTTGTATGCAAAATTGAGATTTGGGTCCCAATTCTCTTCCCTTCAAACGTCCATACAGTTTGTATTCAAAATTAGGGTTTTGGGTCCCAATCCCTTTGGCCATGAGATTTGGATCCCAAACCCCTTGCCTTCAAATGATGGTGTTATGTACAAATCTATTATTTTCTCAGAAAGATATAGATTTGAAGGCTGGGTGTTAATAGCTAAGACATTAGACAAGTTTTTAAGTAGTAGGAGGAAACCAACAACATCAGAAATATTCATCCTCTGCAAGAGTGAGAAGTTTTACTGGGAATTAAAACCACCTTACGTACCTGAATTTGGGACATACAATGTAATGATAATTAACATATTCTTTGTGCATTGTTTGTGTACCAATGATAGCCGATATGCCAAATTATCTGACCCCTTCCCCTCCATTGCATACATGCTTTATTGATAGTGCTTATGTTGTGGTGTCCTTGTCCTAAATGTCAGCATCCTTGCAGATAACTGCAATCTTAGGCAACTAAATATGCACAGGCTTTGATTTTGCATGTTTTTGTTGTGGTTGCCGTAAAGGTTGTCTTCATGGATATAACAAAGCACATGCCATTGTACAGTTCAAAAACACAAATGGTCATTCCCAAGTTTTGTAGACTTCTTTTTTAAATTCACCTACATTCCTTTCCTCTTTTCCTTCTTTCTTAGTTCATCTAAAACGTATGCTCGCAACATAAACTTCTGTCCATCTGTTAGTTGCTTATATCACCGTTAATAAGCACTGAAAGCCCTAAAATGACATTTGATGACAAATTCGTGAGTCAATATTTCAATGCTAGAAATGAGTTGGAAGCCTACACCATTCGTAAAAAAGGAGAAATTTGTAATTGAACTTGAAACTTTCCAATTGTGTAAATACGATAAGAAAACCGACTGAATGACCGGTCCGAGTCACCGGATCAGCACGAGATGATTTTCTACAGCATGAAAGCTTTCAGGTCGTAGAAAATCATGACCACACAAAATCCTCGACGCGAGGAATAACCTATGACGTCAGAAATAGCAACAATGAAAATGTTGCAAAAGAGAAACGTATTTCAACAATGTAGGGCTCGAGCGAACGAGAAAATCTCTCGTGCAGTCTTGATATCATTACTGCATGGGCGGACTGCACTCTCAGCCGCGTGATATTTCTTTCGTGCATCTTGCGCAAATCTATCTCAAAATACACTCTGCAGTGATATCAGGTGAGGCGAGTACTGTGTTATCTTATAAAAGTCTGTCTTTCGTACACTGTCCTTGATTTTGGTGAAGTTTAAATGAGTTTTTCCGATGTCTTGTCTGCCAGATCAGTGCACATAGGGTTCATGTATATGATAAATATATCTTCTGTATATTAAACTTTAACTTTGCTGTTGTGTATTCATATTGTGCAAATACTATACTTACCAGATTACAGCAAAGTTGCATGCATGATAACTGTGCCACAACATTGTGTACAACTGCCTTTCTATTTTCCTGAATAACGGTTAAATACAAACAATGTACCCGTTGGGCAATCAGTTGACCCATTTGGTGATGTAGCTATGACTGCTTGGGCCCAGAAGTTGATATCATTAGATTTAACCCCAGGTTAAAAAAATAAAGATAACTTCAAGTAAGTGGTTTAATAACAGGGCCGGCAATCAACATTTTGCTGTATTCTTTACAGTGTTTTTTTTCAACATTTCAGATGAGCCAGACTTTGCATTCTACAGCACTAATGATGCCGAGAAAACTAAGGGACCTAATCCTCACGTTGAACTACGTAAGTTCCAGGCATTTTATCAGAGGGAAAAACATCTCGTGCGATCTGGTGTAGAATGTGCATTACACTAATAATCACACTATATACTATGCACAATAGACACAGGTGCTGAATTTCATGATTAATTTTCTTCTGTTCCAGAATTTTCCGACACCAATGCCAAGTTCTACTGCCGTGTCTACTTTGCTGAGCAGTTTCGTCAGCTGAGAAAGCTGATCTTCCCTGCAGGAGAGGAGAGGTACATTATGAAATATCTCTATTGAGCGTCATGTTCATGAGTGATTTGAGTTGCTGCAACAAAACTCGCTCATTTGTGGTCATATCGCAGGTGCCTGTGGGAAGAATCAGTGATAGCAGTGACCTGTCATCAATATCAAACCCTGTGATTACTGTGTGTGTGTATGCATGCAAAACCTGGTGAGAAAAAAATTCAACACCCGCCGAAAGCAGTATTGATTCAAAGGCCTCAATGGAGTATTCTCAGGACCTTGCTCATTGAGTCTTGCTGGTTTTACTTGCAGGTATATCCGGTCCCTGTCGCGGTGCATCCACTGGATGGCTAGAGGTGGCAAGTCCGGCTCCGCATTCTGCAAAACCCGCGATGACCGGTTCGTCCTGAAGCAGATGTCTCGCTTGGAAGTGCAGTCGTTTGTTGATTTTGCGCCAAAGTATTTCCAGTACATGACCATGACACACAATGAAGAGGTTTGTATTGTTGTTTAATGTAGAAGCTTCTCCGAGTTGTCTGTCTGTTCTGATGCGCTTTAAAAACATGTTAACATGTTCGCTGCCGAGCCACAAATATACTCGAAAGCCGGTTCCTGCTCCATTGCCAAGGCACGAGTTTTCGTCACCATTGCCAAGGCACGAGTAAATTCGCAGCAGTCTATGCATTATTCCATGTTTTTCAAATGACTGTCAAGGGTGAATACGCTTCTGTTCTGTAAAGCATTATGGGATATATGTTTATTTTAGTGTGGGGGTGCTCTAGGCTCACGGCCTACACTCGTGGTATGGCAATGGAGCAAAATGCGAAACCTGGCAAACGTGGCAAAAAATTGCTGAAAAAATTTGGGCAGCAGTTAACGTGTTAAACTGGGTGTGCAAACCTGCTTGGCAGTTCCACAATGTCTTTTTACAGTTTCTCATCCTGGCACCGAGAATCAGCCTCGTTAAAGTTTTCTCTCTGCATATCAGTTATCACCTTCAATGGTTTTCCTCACAGAAACCAACCGCCCTGGCGAAAATCTTTGGCGTCTACCGAGTCGTGTTCCGTAACTCGCAGACCAACACGGCCTCGAAACAAGACTTGCTCGTCATCGAGAATCTCTTCTATGGTCGCCGAATCTCTCAGGTGTTCGACTTGAAGGGGTCGGTGCGGAATAGGCTCGTCAACACTCAGGGGAAGAGGGAGGAAGACCTGGTCTTGTTGGATGAAAACTTGCTCAAGTGTAAGTGGCAAATTATAAGATATATGTTATCAACTATACTTTCCATTTTGGTCAAGGGGGCCGGTAAGCTCTCTGGCAGGGCAGAACACCGTGTTTTGTCTGAAAAGCGGCCAGATCTGCATGGAAAACATCTTTTTTGGAGACGTCTGGGGGCATCTTTGGGATTAGCTGACATTTGCTTCTGCAAGTGCAACAATCCTGATCGAAATCCTAGTCCAAAATCAGTGGACTTAACAATGGACTAACTTTGGAATTTCTACTTTCAGTGATTGTCGATTCTCCACTGTACATCCGGCCACATTCGAAGACAGTATTGACCCTTGCAATCACCAACGACACACAGTTCCTCTCCAGCCATCTTGTCATGGACTATTCACTCCTTGTTGGGCTGGACAGCGCAAAGAAGGAACTGGTCATCGGGATCATAGGTAGGTCACTCACACTGGTCTGATTTGGGGAGCCTCATAGCCTAGTGGTAATAAGACTGCTGGCTTCCATGCATTAGGGCCTGGGTTCTGTCTGAGTGAGGATCCAGGATTGTATTTCTGGATGAACCGGTGTGGCTTTAAACTGAAATACCGGTACCCGGGTGTTTTACAGTCCTTTGAATGAGACATAAAACAGAGGTTTCTTGTATCTGGTGTCTTAACTCCTGTCTCTAGCGCCAGGCGCCTAGCAAGAAAACAATTTGTACCCTATGTTTAACTACCTGTAGTTGGTAGACTGGCTGCATCAGAAAGATCCACCAATGGGTCTCGAACCTTCCTTCACGAGGCGGATGCCTTGACCATTAGGCCATCAGGATCGGTGTCGTAGGGTGAAGATAGCACACACAGTGTAAATTTGTCCTTAGTTGTGGCCTCAAATTTCAAAAATAGAATTACTCGAAGTATGAGTCGCTGGGTCATAAAAGCATTTTGCTAAAAGTGACACTAATATGAGTACATTCTACTGCCTTTTTGGGCAAAAATGGATGTAAAAGATCACGAGTATGTGTACAGCTCTTAACTCTCCCAATTAGCTCTCACTTAAGAAACTTTCTATTCTTCTCCGACAGATTATATACGAACGTTCACCTGGGACAAGAAGCTAGAAATGGTCGTGAAATCGACTGGACTCCTCGGTGGGCAGGGCAAAATGCCAACCGTCGTCTCACCAGAGCTGTACCGCACACGCTTCCTCGAAGCAATGGATAGATACTTTCTCTTGGTGCCGGATCAGTGGTCGGGTTTGGGCAGGAATGTGGACTGTTAACCCAAGGACTGGGTCGAAAATTGGATGATGTAATATTAACCTGATAATGTGCAATCTATCATGAATTAAAAGGTCACATTGTGCTTTGCAACGATTTGTCATGTCAATTCATTTGGATTATTCGAAGTCAATTTCTGTGCAACAACCTTCAATCCTCGAACATCATTCAGTTGGGATGTTATAATAAGCAAGTGTTGTTGTATCAGAAATTGAAAGAAATCAACCCAATCGTCTCTGCACAGAACTCAAATAGGGTTTAGATATTTATCTCGGTCAGTGGCTATGGCTCCTTTCTGTGCCTTTGACCCTTGTTTTGGACTGACCATCATTTTATTCAATCTATCAGCGGAGGAGGAAGGATGGCCGAACCAGGTCTGCACATAAAGCAACAAACGTAACTCATGATACTCAAGTTCAACGCAATCACCACTGTTTGATAATAAATCGCTTGGCAGATCTGACAAATACAGGTTAAAAAGAGTTGGACTCCACGAACAACCCTGCCGGACACCTCTTGCCGTTCCAATTTTTGGAAGGAGACCTTCTGCCAGTTTGATTTTGTTCAAGCTATTTGTACCAGAGACTGAATAACCCTGTACATGTAAACATTGTAATTCAGACAGGGCAGGTCACTAGCAAAACAAAGTATGAACTGGGATTTATGTGGTACATGTACCAGTAATCAGTTCGAGATTGTATTTATTGTACATGTACAGCGAGAAAAAAATCCTGCTTTGTACAGATATTTTACATGTATGATATACAAAAATGAAGAAAAAATAAAGACAGACAATAGATGCCAAAGAAACTGTGTTCCGTCAATCAAATATTTGGGGTCTTGTGTTTCGATTAAATGACTGTGGCGTTGTGATCTGCCTTGCTATATACAGGATGTCTCAAATATCGATCGCAACGGCATGTTTAACCCTTTGCCTACGTAATGCGTACCCCATACGCAGTAGTTTGCTATCCCAGGACACGTCATGCATATTGGGTACACCTCAAAAAAAATTGTGTTTTATAAAGTGAATGCATAGTACTGCCATCTACTTGGTGATAGAGAGATAGGCTGTGACTATGTCCTTATGTCGACCTTGGTCAGCATGGCTTAAGAGATCCTTTTCTGAGACATCCTGTAGAGCAGGGTAGATTGTATGTCTTCTTGGGGAGAGAGAGAAAGGCTGTGACTATATCCTTATGTCGACCTAGGTCAGCATAGCTTTAGAGATCCTTTTCTGGGACATCCTGTAGAGCAGGGTAAATTGTATGACAATGTCTACTTGGTGCGAGAGATATAGGCTGTGACATTGTCTCCATGACATACTATGCAGCTGGTGCTACAAGAGAAATGGGCTGTGAAAATATCCTTATGTCACCCTGGTCAGAATAGAGATCCTTTTGAGAGATGTTCTATTTCAGGTGCGAGAGATCTGAGATACGTTTTGACTATGTTCTTATGTTGACCTTGGTCAGCATGACTTTAGAGATCCTTTTCTGAGACGTCCTATTGCAGGGTAGATTGTATGTCTTCTTGGTGAGAGAGAGATAGTCTGTAACTATGTCTTTATGTCGACCTTGGTCAGCATGGCTATAGAGATCCTTTTCTGAAACATTCTGTAGAGCAGGATAAATTGTTTATCTTCTTGGGGAGAGAGAGAAAGGCTGTGACTATATCCTTATGTCGACCTTGGTCAGCATGGCTTTAGAGATCCTTTTCTGACACATCCTGTAGAGCAGGGTACAATGTATGTCTACTTGGTGAGAGAGATAGGCTGTGACTATATCTTTATGTCGACCTTGGTCAGCATGGCTTTAGAGATCCTTTTCTGACACATCCTGTAGAGCAGGATAGATTGTATGTCTACTTGGTGAGAGAGTGATAGGCTGTGACTATGTCCTTGTGTCGACCTTGGTCAGCATGGCTTTAAAGATTCTTTTCTGGGACATCCTGTCGAGCAGGGTACAATGTATGTCTACTTGGTGAGAGAGAGATAGGCTGTGACTATGTCCCTTTGTTGACCTTGGTCAGCATGGCTTTAGAGATCCTTTTCTGATACATCCTGTCGAGCAGGGTACAATGTATGTCTACTTGGTGAGAGAGAGATAGGCTGTGTGTGACTTTGTCCTTATGTCGACCTTGGTCAGCATGGCTTTAGCGATTCTTTTCTGAGACATCCTGTCGAGCAGGGTACAATGTATGTCTACTTGGTGAGAGAGAGATAGGCTGTGACTATGTCCTTATGTCGACCTTGGTCAGAATGGCTTTAGAGATCCTTTCCTGAGACATCCTGTAGAGCAGGGTAGATTGTATGTCTACTTGGTGAGAGAGATATAGGCTGTGACTATGTTTTTATGTCAACCTTGGTCAGCATGGCTTTAGGGATCCTTTCCTGAGACATTGTGTAGAGCAGGATAGATTGTGTGTCTACTTGGTGAGAGAGATAGGCTGTGACTATATCTTTATGTCGACCTTGGTCAGCATGGCTTTAGGGATCCTTTCCTGAGACATCCTGTAGAGCAGGATAGATTGTGTGTCTACTTGGTGAGAGAGATATAGGCTGTGACTATGTCTACTTGGTGCGAGAGATATAGGTTGTGACGTTTTCTCAGGCAGTTGGTCAGGAAGGCTTTTTATATCCATTTCTGTGACGTCCTGTACATTATATAGCATGGCAAATGGCAGGAAAGTGTTTAACTGTCTATACAGAGATAGTTTGTGACGATGTCTTTATGTCGCCCCCTACCTTAAAGAAGCTTAACAGATCGATTTCTGATACATCCTTCTGTGGAGAGATAGGCTGTGACGATGAAAAAGATCGATCAAGAATGCCTTCTGAACCAGTGCCCCACATCAAGATATCGTCACATGCCATCGGCTAGCCAGTGAGACATACAATCTGCTTTTCTGTACTGGATGTCACAGAGATGGATCTTTGCACTTACTCGTGTACGGCCACGCTGGACTGTTCTCAGTACATCACTCCTTAACCTACTGGCATCACGAGCCACTACGTCCAACTATCCCGTCCTGCACCTTCATGACTTTTAATGTCTCAGAAATTGATCTATAAAGCCTTCTCAACGAAGGACGATCACAGAGACATTGTCGCAACGTATTTCTCCTGCACAAGTAAGACATACTTCTTCAATCTTCCTTGCTACATACAGGACGTTTGCAACGTATTCCAAACCAAAGGCGCGATATGAAGACACTGTCACATCCTATCTTTCCTCATACAGTAAGTGAGACATACAATCTGTTTTTCTATACATGATGTCTCGGAGATTTACACTTACTCACACTCGGCGACAACGTTACGTTTCTACGTCAACTGTGCAAGCTGGACACTCCTCCGTCCTCATCTTTCTCGGGCAGCTGTACAGTGCTCAGTATATCACCCCCTTTATCTACTGGCATCTCGAGACACTACGTCCTACTATTTCGTCCTCAAGTGCATCTTCATGGACTTTTATTGCCTTCTAAACCAAGGGGCCGGCATGAAGACATCATCACAACCTATCTCTCTCTATCGCTTCATGTATGTACGGTTGCTATCGGCAGTTTTACTATTACAAGCTGTCCATAAATTGATAAATCCCTCTGCCGGAGACCTATCGCACTAGTTAGACAAAGGAAGTTTTATAAACACACTACTGCCAGCCGCCTGGCTATATACATCATGTCTCTGTCGGGGCCGTCGATACGCTGCTATACATGATGTCCATTGCCATTGAGCGAAAGCTTTTCCGTCGCAGAGATATCATCACAACCTCTCTCGGCAGGGTTAGACACTTAATGCATCTCTGCACAGGCTGTAATCTGCCTAATATAAATTGCTCTGTGAAGCCTGCTTGAGACATCGTCCCAATGTGACCTTTCTCACCAGTCAGACTTTCGACTGCTTTTATTTTCCTTACTATTTGCAGGATGTCTAGGTAGTGAATCTGTGAATAAAAGCCTTCTAAGCCCGGCCCGACATAAAGACATTGTCACAACCTGTCTCTCTTGCACCAGTCAGACATAATGCTGTAATCTCCATTGCTTTATACAGGAAGTCTCAGAGAAATGAGTTTGTAACTGCAAACTTGCCACTCGACTATTCCCTATCTTGGCTGCCACTTTTCCAATTGAAGCTCCATCTTGCTCTGTTCAGCCGGCATCGTCATTGACCATACGGACGAGAAAATGACCGATAATGCCTTGGCGAGGAGACATAGTCAAAACTTCGAGGAGGACATGATGAGCGCCACAACCTATCTCTGTCAAGGCCAGTTCAATATACTGATACGATCTGTCTGGCTAATACAGGATGTGCGAGCAAAGGTCGTCTCAGATTTTCTGCTAGCGAAGCAATCAATATCTGGGAGGTACCTCAGCTGGATGCTATGTACCTTGGTGCTACTCTCCATTGTCATTTTTCTCTTTGTCAGGTTTGTGAGATCTGATTGTGGAATGGTCAGGTAGAACAATGTCTCGGGTGTTCTGGTAGCGAAACACTATTTGGGAGGTACCTCAGTTGGATGGCACCTGAGGGCTACTTCATTGTCCTCGTTCTCTTTTTGAGATCTGATCCGATAGGTTTGAATGGTCAATTAGGGAAATGGCGGACTGCTGTGTTCTGCTAGTGCAGGACTATCTGGGAGATACCGCAGCTTGTTCCTACCTGGGCGCTATTTTTATTGTCCTTATTCTCTCTGTGAGTTCTGACACTTTTTGAACGGTCAGACAGGGAAATAGCTGTCGAAGGTGTTCTGGCTGTGAAGTGCAACTTGGTTGCTACCTGGGCAGCACTACTTCACATTATCCTTTCAATTACCCTACAATTACCTTAGAGTACCTTAGTCAAGGGGGTTTTTTTAGTAGGGCAAGTGCACAGTGCGACGGAACAGCCTATGGCAGAATATTCCTGATATCGTCCCAAGTACATGTACCATACTTGAGCTAACCTACTTCATGAACAGGAGTTGTCTGAATGGCCAGCTTGGGGCCTGTCTTCAAGAGAACAGCGAGGTGTAATCTCTACCATCAGCAGTAGGGTCCAGTTGCCCAAGTACTGTACATGAGATGACCTATTTGAGGCAAAGAGTGGTCTAGATGGCCCAGTCTTATATAGTACAGTGAGACGGAACTTCTACCAGAAGGCAGAAGAGTCCAGATGTTGTCGAGAGAACTGAACTTGGTATGACCTACTGGAGGGGCATGAGTTGTCTGAATGGACAGGTTGGGCCAGTCTTCAAGAGCACAGTGAGATGGAATCTCTACCAAAGGTAGAAGAGCCCAGAATGTTGTCCCGAGTGCTGTGCTCAGGAATACCTACTTGAGGCACACAAGTTGTCAGTATGACCATGTTTGGCCAGTCTTGAGGAGTACAGTGAGATGGAACTTCTACCAAAATGCAGAAGAGTCCAGCATGTTGTCGAGAGAACTGTACCTGAGATGACCTACTTGAGGCACAAGAGTGGTCTCGATGGCGCAGTCTTATATAGTACAGTGAGATGGAACTTCTACCAAAAGGCAGAAGAGCCCAGATGTTGTCAAGAGAACTGTACTTGATATGACCTATTCGGGGGGGGGGGGGGGGGGGGGGAGTTGTCTGAATGGATAGGTTGGGCCAGTCTTCAAGAGCACAGTGAGATGGAATCTCTACCAAAGAGAGAAGACCCCAAAATGTTGTCCCGAGTGTTGTACTGAAGATTACCTACTTGAGGCACACAAGTTGTCAGTATGGCCATGTTGGGCCAGTCTTGAGGAGTACAGTGAGATGGAACTTCTACCAAAATGCAGACGAGTCCAGCATGTTGTCGAGAAAACTGTACCTGAGATGACCTACTTGAGGCACAAGAGTGATCTCGATGGCTCAGTCTTATATAGTACAGTGAGATGGAACTTCTACCAAAAGGCAGAAGAGTCCAGATGTTGTCGAGAGAACTGTACTTGATATGACCTACTCGAGGGGGTGAGTTGTCTGAATGGATAGGTTGGGCCAGTCTTCAAGAGCACAGTGAGATGGAATCTCTACCAAAGACAGAAGAGCCCAGAATGTTTTCCCGAGTGTTGTGCTGAAGATTACCTACTTGAGGCACACAAGTTGTCAGTATGGCCATGTTGGGCCAGTCTTGAGGAGTACAGTGAGATGGAACTTCTACCGAAAGGCAGACGAGTCCAGGTGTTGTCGAGAAAACTGTACCTGAGGTGACCTACTTGAGGCACACAAGCTGTAAGTATGGCCATGTTGGTCTTGATATGCTGTACTTTAGGCACAAGATAGGTCTCGATGGCCAGGGTGGGCCGATCTTATTGAGTACAGCGAGATGAAACTTCTACCAAAAGGCAGAAGGGTTCAGATGTTGTCGCGAGAACTGTACTTGATATGACCTACTCGAGGGGCATGAGTTGTTGGAATGGACAGGTTGGGCCAGTCTTCAAGAGCACAGTGAGATGGAAGTTAAGGCAGAAGAGTGCAGAGGTTGTCGAGAGAACTGAACTTTGTATGACCTACTGGAGGGGCATGAGTTGTTGGAATGGACAGGTTGGGCCAGTCTTCAAGAGCACAGTGAGATGGAATCTCTACCAAAGGCAGAAGTGCCCAGAATGTTGTCGAGAGAACTGTACTTGATACAACCTACTCGAGAGGGGTGAGTTGTCTGAATGGACAGGTCGGGCCAGTCTTCAAGAGCGCACTGCGATGGAATCTCTTCCAAAGGCAGAAGAGCCCAGAATGTTGTCCCGAGTGTTGTGCTCAAGATTACCTACTTGAGGCACACAAGTTGTCAGTATGACCCTGGTGGGCCAGTCTTAAGGAGTACAGTGAGATAGAACTTCTACCAAAAGGCAGAAGAGTGCAGATGTTGTCGAGAGAACTGAACTTGGTATGTCCTGCTGGAGGGGCATAAGTTGTCTGAATGGACAGGTTTGGCCGGTTTTCAAGAGAACAGTGAGATGGAACTAAAGGCAGAAGTGTCCAGATGTTGTTGAGAGAACTGAACTTGGTATGACCTACTGGAGGGGCATAAGTTGTCTGAATGGACAGGTTTGGCCAGTCTTCAAGAGCACAGTGAGATGGAACTTCAGGCAGAAGAGTCCAGATGTTGTCGAGAGAACTGAACTTGGTATGTCCTACTGGAGGGGCAGAAGTTGTCTGAATGGACAGGTTTGGCCGGTTTTCAAGAGCACGGTGAGATAGAACGTAAGGCAGAAGAGTCCAGATGGTGTCGAGAGAACTGAACTTGGTATGACCTACTGGAGAGGAATGAGTTGTTTGAATGGACAGGTTGGGCCAGTCTTCAAGAGCACGGTGAGATAGAACGTAAGGCAGAAGAGTCCAGATGGTGTCGAGAGAACTGAACTTGGTATGACCTACTGGAGGGGAATGAGTTGTTTGAATGGACAGGTTGGGCCGGTCTTCAAGAACACAGTGTGGAACTTAAGGCAGAAAAGTGCAGATGTTGTCAAGAGAACTGAACTTGGTATGACCTACTGGAGGGGAATGAGTTGTTTGAATGGACAGGTTGGGCCAGTCTTCAAGAGCACAGTGACATGGAACTAAAGGCAGAAGTGTCCAGATATTGTTGAGAGAACTGAACTTGGTATGACCTACTTGAGGGGCATAAGTTGTCTGAATGGACAGGTTTGGCCAGTCTTCAAGAGCACAGTGAGATGGAACTTCAGGCAGAAGAGTCCAGATGTTGTCGAGAGAACTGAACTTGGTATGTCCTACTGGAGGGGCATAAATTGTCTGAATGGACAGGTTTGGCCGGTTTTCAAGAGAACAGTGAGATGGAACTTCAGGCAGAAGAGTCCAGATGGTGTAGAGAGAACTGAACTTGGTATGACCTACTGGAGGGGAATGAGTTGTTTGAATGGACAGGTTGGGCCAGTCTTCAAGAGCACGGCGAGATAGAACGTAAGGCAGAAGAGTCCAGATGGTGTCGAGAGAACTGAACTTGGTATGACCTACTGGAGGGGAATGAGTTGTTTGAATGGACAGGTTGGGCCAGTCTTCAAGAGCACAGTGTGGAACTTAAGGCAGAAAAGTGCAGATGTTGTCAAGAGAACTGAACTTGGTATGACCTACTGGAGGGGAATGAGTTGTTTGAATGGACAGGTTGGGCCAGTCTTCAAGAGCACAGTGACATGGAACTAAAGGCAGAAGTGTCCAGATGTTGTTGAGAGAACTGAACTTGGTATGACCTACTGGAGGGGCATAAGTTGTCTGAATGGACAGGTTTGGCCAGTCTTCAAGAGCACAGAGAGATGGAACTTCAGGCAGAAGAGTCCAGATGTTGTCGAGAGAACTGAACTTGGTATGACCTACTTGTTTGAATGGACAGGCTGGGCCAGTCTCCAAGAGCACAGTGAGATGGTACTTCTACCAAAATGCAGAAGAGTCCAGCATGTTGACGAGAGAACTGTACCTGAGATGACCAACTTGAGGCACAAGAGTGATCTCGATGGCTCAGTCTTATAGAGTACAGTGAGATGGAACTTCTACCAAAAGGCAGAAGATTCCAGATGTTGTCGAGAGAACTGTACTTGATACAACCTACTTTAGGCACAAGAGTGGTGTCGATAGCCAGGGTGGGCTGGTCTTATAGAGTACAGTGAGAAGGAACCTTCACCAAAGTTGGCCTGTCTTTTAGAGGACAGTGAGATAGAATCTCTACCAAAGGCAGAGGAGTCCTGACATTGTCCCAGGGCCCTGACAGATGCACTTTTCAGGCATCCTGTTTGATATTACACCAACATTGCCAACTGCTGATTTCTCACAAATTTTCATTTCAAAATGCACATTTGAAAATATTGCCACTTGATAAGATATAATTTGCGCTATACAGGGTGGCTAAGAATTATTTTCCCTTGCACAATAGAATGTATAATCAGAGTCTTTCTATACTTTCTTGTATAGAAAGACTCTGGTATAATGAATCTTACAATCACTTCATTTTAGAATCGGCTTTAAAATGGGATTGCCTTGAGACAATTGTATCTATGCGTATTCAGGCGCACTGCGCTCACATTGAGGGTGCGCTTATCTCCCGAATATTAACATAACATGTGCATAACAATACGCAAAAAGAATCAAAGATTACATAATGAACTAATAGTGTTGTTAATCGCTCTAAATACACGTATGCGGTTATATTCTTTAACATACAGGATGTCCTCGTGAATACCGGTATCGGGTGCCATTTTGAAGAGGCCTCTTGGGGTGCCATATATTGCATGTATTATAATTGGCTATTTATACTACATGAACAGTCTTATTTAAATGTTATCGTATGCATAGGTCGTCGCAGTCATTGGCTAAAGATCTGTAAGCCACATCTGCGGGTATTTCTAATGTTTTGTTAGTCAATGTTCCAGGGCAGTATGGGAAGCAGCGCTTTGCAGATTGTGCATGACCAGTCGCAATAAAGGCGGGACCAGGGCCTACTTAGTCCTACTGGCACCCTTTTGCGGACCTCCGAAATGTATGGTCCTACTTTTATAGTACAGAAAGGATAGGCTACCGGTATTCACGAGGACATCCCGTCTATTTAAAGGTACATGCGCCTAAGAACAGCAAATTTTACCAGGTAAAAGTATAGTGAAGGCAAGCAGTTTTCATTTATAAGCGCATGCACCTGAATACGCATTACGGTACAGTCATCCAGTGATCTTTGATCTCACTGACTTTAAGGGCATTTTCGAAACCGTGAACCTGACCTTTATCCACAAGAATTTCAAAATCCTCAAACCTGTGCATAAGGGGATATACATGTAGAAAAGTTGTATTGCAAGGTGCCAACTGAGTAAAGATGATTCATTGATATGAAAATTTGATTATGTCTCTAGTAAGGAATACGTGTTCCATGCCAAAAACTGGTCTTTCTGCCCATACTGATGTGATGAGTCTCACCGATCTTTTATTTCTCATCAGAAGTGGGTAAGAATATGAGCTTTAAACAGTTTCCCATCTGTGAAGACTTTCCCGCATTCCTTGCACTGAGCTTCCACGTTTTTCTTCACATGCCCGTTTTCTGTCACTTTGTCCTTCTGCTGCCTCAAATCGTCACTATCTCTTTTCCTGTTCTTACCCCCACTGCTGCTGTCCCTTTTCCCATCCTTGCCCCCACTGCTTCTGTCTCTTTTCCCATCCTTACCCCCACTGCTGCTGTCCCTTCTCCAATCCTTATCCCCACTGCTTCTGTCTCTTTTTCCATCCTTACCCCCACTGCTGCTGTCTCTTTTTCCATCCTTACCCCCACTGCTATACTCTTTCCTTGCATCCTTCCCACTGCTGCTCTTCTTAACAAAATGCTTGGCATTTGTAGAAGCCTTTCCTTTTTTACTCGACCCCATCCCGCTGTCATCCTTTCTGTCTCTCTCCCAGCATTCCTCCCTTGTCTCCTTTTTCATCTCCTTGTGGCTGCAAAAAATTGAATGTTATATATTTTAACATCAAGAAAACAACATGAAGATGCATGTAGATTAGAATACCAGTGAGTCTGTGATAAACCGTTCACCTCGAACTCTGGTTTCTGCTCCAGAAGGCTTCATATCCATAGACTCTGCGCCTGTGACCTGGCAACGCACCACGCACAAAATGAACATTTGTTTTGCTTATTGGACATTCCCACCGGTTGAACCAGGGCCAAGGATACGGAGGGACAATGAAAACAACGCAACAAGTCAGCAAGTTCACAGGGGAACAGCGTATCAATAGATAACCCAAGTGTCATCAGGGAGTCTTGCCTCCACTGGTTCTCCTTCAGAAACAATACAGAATAGTGTCGTTACCAAGCTGTGACGTCATGAAAAGTGTTGAATCATCGAAGATGTCGGCTGCTACATGTGGCACAAAAGTAATAATGTTGAGTCTTGCTGCATTCCCGACATGATTTTCTAACTCACCGTTCCTTAACCATCCTCTTGTCCGTGTCATCGCTATCGTCATCACTGTCAACTTTTCGCTTCCTCTCCTTTTTCCTCTCCTTCCCATCCGTTGACTCTGACGCAACCTTCCCGGCTTTTCGATCTTCATTCTTGCAAAACGTCTCGAAATCGTCGCCATGGAACTCCCCGTTATAAATGTACTTGAGTAGGTGAGTGTGTTCGGGAGTGTCTTGGATGTCCTGGTGTTTTTTGCCCAAGTGCGTCATGAGGACGTTAGGCGAATGATAGACCAGGCTTATAAGGCAATATTTGCAGCGGTACATCTTCTTGCCGTTCTCTGAAAGATGTTGAGAAAGTGGAATCAGTTGTGAACAAATCATTACGGTTTTTAGTCGTGACCTCTACAAACCACAGTTTCAAAATAACTGTCTTAATTCTTTCACTGCCGAAATTGAAAGTTAACTCGCCATATGCCTCAAATCCCAGTGCTTTTGACAGTAGATGAATCGCTTTGCTTAATCAACCAGTTGACCACCTGCTGAAATAACGTGTGGGTAGGGTGGATCCAACACACACAGAATGACAGACTGATAATATTATTGGCAGTCAAGTTAGTTACCCCACACTTAAGGGCCCAGACAAGAATCTACTTACTTCCTATTTCTATAACCGGCTTTGCCTGAATCGGTTTCTTTATTGGGGCTGCCAGCTGGAAAAAACAAGACGAAAGCGATAAATTTGTTGGCTTATACCATAAATATAAATTGCTTTGCTGTGTAAAATCAGGGCAGAATATATATGCAATTGGAAATTTTCAAATTCAATTACAGAGTTCAAATTTTTAACGAATGGCGTAGGCCTTTAAAGCTGAAATGTCACTCATGGTGTCGAAAGCACAAAACCACCAAATTCTGTGAAACACTCACCAGAGGTGTCCTTTCCTCTCTCTTGATATTCACTCTCGTACACAACAGTCCCATCTCGAGATTCGGATTATCGTACAGGTCCTTCTTCACCAGGGCCATCGTGGCCTTATTCTGGACGATGTTTTTGTGCTTGGCCTGGATGTGGCTCATGAGGCTGTTTGCTTGCTTATACTTGATTTGGATTGGGCAGAACTGGCATTGGAACTCGTAGACACCATCGCCTGAAAGAAAAGATAGTATTAAAGGGGGACTTTAGGCAGGAGCAGAGGGGCTAATTTGGACATCTTCAAGGTGACTAATATACACAGTAAGGGCCCTGGGTCTTGTCAGATTCAGCACTAAATATATTCCTCGTACAAGCATGAATCAATTCGACATACTGTGAGATGTGAGAGACCCCTATTGGCAACTTCGTGTAACTGTATCTTACCTGCCTAGCCGCTGCCTTTATTGTCCCTTTAAGACCTACATGTACCTTTTTACCGGGGCTTTTAACAATCTTTATATTAATACCAGAATACACTACAAGTATCAACCAATTGCGTGGTCGTAATGCCAATGGCAGAGGCGTGAATGGTAAAGCTAGTTAGAAATGGATAAGCGACTCATGTCAATGATGGTCCTGCAAGGGTTATTAAGGAGACATACCGTTTCTTATGAGTGTCTCCCTCTTAGCGCCCGGTAATAGGTTGACCTGAAACGAAGCAATCTCACGGGTCTTTTACAGTGAACAAAACATTTGAATAATTCCCGTGGTATTTTGTCCCAGTCATCAGGGGCAATCAGGTCAACAGTAAAGTTTTTATGAAGAGGAACTTCTTAAGGGATATTTATATCAATTCCGAAACTTGAAACAACATTGGAAACTTCGAACCAGAAGGGCTATTGTGTTATGCAATGAAACTTTTCACTTCAACCACGAAATGTTGATGTACAGATGCCGACACTGACTCAAATATATACAATGTACTTGATAGAAACAATTACAGCATAATGTACCGATTCTGATGATTCTCCCTTCTCCTTCTTTTTATGTTTTGATTTAGATCCGGTTGACCTTGCCCCGCTTGTTGACACAGGAGAAGGAGCTGACATGACAGCATCCGGTACCGGCGGAGTCTGGACGGCTTGGCTCTGCGGTACATCAAACAGCATGTCGGATATCTGTCGCTTAAGGTAGGGTGTTAACTCTTTGTGCATCTTGTGCAGATGTGTCATAAGCGTGTTGAGAGAATGGTAGGGAACCGTATATTTGCAGAATTTGCAGGTGTACTGCTTATCACCTTGGTCTGAAAATAAATGGAGATTTTTGTTTTAAATGGATATTTTTTGTGTTTAAATGCTCAAGATTTTATCAATCTTTGGCCTGGTGATGAAACATCTTTAACTAGATAAACCGTTACAGCTTTATAGATTATGGTCCGGTGGTATGTTTTTCATGGTCAGGTGGTAAATGTAAATGTTTGATTTTGGCCTGGTGGCACACTGGACCAAGAGGGCAGTGGAGAACACTGGATATGAATGTGTTGCGCATGCCACAACGGGTTTTAATGCAGTCATTTCAAAAAGGCTTGTACGAACCATTTAACTGTGTAAAGTCACTTGTTTTAAGGTCCTCAATCCTTACTTGCTCCTTTTTAACATTCTAAAAAATAGAACAACAATAAAACGGTGAAAACAATTCCTACATATCCCTACATAGTTATACGGTGCTTTTTCAACACTCACAATTGGAAAAAATAGGTCTTTGCAGAAGCAGAAATCGTAAAGGGGGACTATAGGCAGGAGCTGAGTGAGGGGCCCATCTTCAGGTGACTAATATACACAGTAAGAGCCCAGGGTCATGTCAGATTCAGCACTAAATATATTCCTTGCACAGGCTTGAATCATTTCGACATACAGAGAGATTCGAGAGACCCCTATTGGCGACTTCATCTTGCCTGCCTAGCTGCTGCCTATATAGTCCCTTTAAAAAAGTCCAACAAACAATTTTAATTTCTGCGACCTGTGAATGAAATCGCAATGCGGTGGTCATCCCAGCGCAGGTCACAGAGACCTGCAAGTCAATATAAAACAAAACGTATCGATTACATTTTACCCACAGACGAGAAACCCTGTTGCCAGTACTACTCCTTGCTTTGACACATACCTGGCGATCGGCTGCCTGACCGCGGCCATTTTTGTTGTTCAATGGGAAAAGTATGGCGAGTAACTTGTCTCTCTTCTCTTTGTATTCAGAGTTTATTTCGATATGTTTGGTGTCGACGTGAGACATGAAATTGTTGGCAGTCCGGTAGGGGAGATTCAGCACGCAGAATGGGCAGTTATAGGTCTTGCTGCCGTCAACTGAATAAGATACAATATATCACTACGTTAGCCTCATAGCATAATTGCCTGAGTCATATTTCATATATCAACAGTTCTGTTAAGTTGTGCTTTGCCATAACTCCAGCCTTGTACATACGGGCCGCTATCCTCTTGCAAACAGGGCCTACAACACGGCTTCTCCACACGCATGTATTGAGGGAGTCACTATGTATCGTATAAAATGCCCCAATATTGTCAGGATGTCAGGCCATTTGATTAAAGCTCAACTCCCCTAGGAATATCACATGTCATCGCCGCAGGACGAGCACTTAAACTTTGCAGTCTCTGCCAGGCACGTAATCATTTACTCCTGGGTAGAGAGAAACAAGTAGGGTGCCTTGCTCAAGGGCATAAAGACAGAACAGTGGTGATCCTTCCGCGAGTCGTACCCAAGACCTCCTGAATATGAGCTCAATACTTTAACCACTGTGCGACAGTTATCCCCTCACGAGGTCAGCCTAGGCACAACCTGTAGACTGCACCATTATAAGAAACGTACCGTTTGCTGTGACGATTTCCTCCTCCACAATTTCTACCGTGGCCATGTCCTTCCTAATTTTCTTGGTCAGAGGCTGATGCTGAAAAGATAAATTTGCAAAAAATCTCAACGTCACAAGTGGATTTTGAAATTCGAAAAAATCTTAAGGAAACATGCCATTTTTTCCCTGGCATCTCTTATCCAGGAAGAGGGCTAGATTACATTTTTTTGTTCAATAACAGTAGACCCTCCCTACAAAAACAGTCTTCGGACTGACAAGTACTGCCCTTAACAGAGAGGTGTTTGGATTAGAGAGGTCAAATTGAATGGAAACAACCAATTTAGGACTAAAATAGATAGTGTCCTAAGTAGAGAGGGTGTCCTTATTAGAAAGGAGTCTGCCAAGGGAGGTTCTAGTGTATTTTTGTATATCATTTACCTTCTTTCCCCTATTGACTCTCTTAATCCTACATGTAGTTCGCTTAGTGCTGCTAAGTTCATTTCCCCACCAGGCGTCGTCTTCTGATTCGTCGTCAGAACTACCGGTACTATCTTCGCTTGTTTGAGGGCGCTCTTGCTTGATAAGCCTATCACTCCTGATTGGTTTCATCACAGCCACAGGGTCCAGCACAGGCACAGAATCATTTTTCAGATCTGGACAACCAAGATCGCTATCTTCACTGCTCGAGTTCGTAGCTTGGAAATCAGAATCTTGGAAATAATCTTCCACTTTGAGGTCGCGTTTTGTATTATCTTCGATTTCCTCGATCTCGGAATCAGACTCGGGCAACGTCAGATCACTCATGCGAACATCTGCGTCATTGTCGTCCGACAGGTCATTGAAACCCCCCTCCTCTCTATTGACTAGATATCTCGGTTTCTCAACAGCTTTGTCTTTCCGAAGTCTCTCTTCCTGAACAACTTCAGCATCAGATGTACACTCCTTTTGCCCAGGCTTTGACCCCCTCCCTCCCACACTTCTCTCATCCCCCACACCCTTGCCTGCTCTCCTGGTCTCCTCAACGGATTCACTCATACCCCCAGGAACCTTTGCACTGTTTGCGACCTCCCTACGACTCCTCAAAGACTTTTGTCGGCTGTCTGCTTGACTAGATCCCATGTTATCTCCAGAATCACTATTGTTTGCCAATTGGGTTCTCTCCGCATCTTTCTTTTTTTTCAAATAAGCTTCACCCAACGCTTTTTGTAGTTTCTCCACAGAAGGTTTTATGTCCTTCACTGTAGTCTCCTGGGGCACCAAGAGTGTCCTATCAGAACTATTCTCAAATTGCGGCAAACATTCTAGCTTAACACCAATCTCCTGCGTTTTCAAAGATGGAAAGTCCTCCACCAGCATGTAATGGGTGCCATTAATTTCACTAACCATACCGGCCTGAAGTTGGGCCACAGCTTCAGGCATGGTCTCTGTTTTAATCATAATGTCTCCGGATTCATTTTTAATTGCTGGTATATAAGAGACATCAGCACCACTGGCACTAAGACTAATCCCTACTCCATCACAGATGCCTATTCCGTTCACAGTTGACACACTGCTGGTCTGAAAGACAAATGATTTGATTCAGACATTCAACAGACGGCAAAATAAGTCTCACGCCAACTGCATGCAGACGAGAATACAATCTTAATGTACCTAAAATTCACACTCACCAATGCTGTGCTCTGATTTTGCTGTTAACATATTCCAATTAAAGAGTGAGTAAATTAGAGCTGCATTGCTCTTCATCACTGTAATCACAGTGAGCATCAAAAAACGACCAAGAAACTTCTGAGCGGAGTTCAGGTCAGACTACCATGGGCCTATTTATGTTTTGGTGGCCCTTCTGGCCAAAGAGCCACGAGAGCATTGGCACCCGTCCGTTGCAAATTCCTATTTCAAACTCTCAGTCCCAGCAAAGATATTGTTACTTAAGACAAAAATGCAAGCCTATGTATACGGGTGAGATGACTTCTTCACAAAATTTCAAACTCTGTCTAAAATTGTGTGCCACTTTTCCAAGAAGTGCACCCCCAGGCTCGGGCAACCATTTGCCCCTGCTACCACTACCTACCTCTGGCAAAATCACTGTTGGTTTCTGATCCACAGGTTCCGGCTTGACCATTGTCATGGACTCGACATCTGCTACACCTGAACAGCCTGGCTGGTCGTCCTGGTCACACCCCATTGGTCTGCCATTCGCAGTCTCAAGCAAATTGTTCAGTTCGGCTTCGAGCTTCGACCACACGTCACCGCCGCTACCAAGGATCTGGGAAAAAGAAGTAACGTGCAAGAAGTGAATAAAGTTAAAGTGGTTGTTCATTTAGTACGTACTGGGGTCAACAATTTTCCGATTTTTAGCACCACCTATATAGAGCATGCATGTACATGTATGTATGTGCTAAAGCCAAGTTATACCCACTCCTTACTGGGTGTATTGTTGGCCGATACTAGTGAAATGCTGTTGAGACAGCTCCTCAGTTGAGGACGCACGAGACATAGACACTGGAGCTGCCAACCCTATGTGAAGGCTATCAAGAACTATTCCAAAACTCAAAAGAGTTCACTTTCTTCAGTTTTTTTGTTATCAAAATGTTATTGTTAGATCTTTTCAGTATTTTTAACATTGACCTTCAATTAATCAATACCCCAAATGGATCGTTGAAGAAAAATTTTGCCACATGAAATTCTGACAAATGTGGAAAAATTTCAGGACCTAACACTGAAAGAGTGAAAGAACTTGGGTTGGCAGCCCTGAAGAGGACAGATGCTTTCAAATCTTTTCTTTTAATCCCCTACCTCTTGTTTTGCAACTCGGACTGTTTCTGGGTTGGGCTTGCCTGTCTCGACCTTGCTGTTCGCATCCTCCTCTATCATGGCGGTCATCGACACAATTTCCGTCCATATCTTCGACACTTCTTCTTCTTTCGTTTTTACGGACATTTCCGTTCCACCAACTTTACCGACTCATCTGAAATAATTGCTCAAATCTTATTGCAGTGCCAGCGTGATACATTCAAAACAGTTGAGGAAGAACACTGAAATGAAAAAAATGGGTAACAAGTTGTGAACTTACTAGGACTAGGAGTAGGATAGCCAAGAATGAAAGATATAGATAGGCTAGGCCTAATTAAATAGACCTTTTCAGGGGTAGTGAAAGTATAGTAGTCCTTCGAGAGTGAAGGGGGATAGGCCTTGTCAACTCGCTCCTCATGATGATATGATGTTGATGTCTTTGAATATGATGATAAAAATAACAAAATGAATTGCAATGACCATCATCCTGTGCATTTGCACGTCCATGCAGTGGCCATGACGCACATTGATATTCGTCCCAAAATTTTGATCACATAAAATGCTCAATGCTCAAAGTGCATTGATATTCGTCACAAAATTTTGATCACATAAAATGCTCAATGCTCAAAGTGCATTGATATTCGTCCCCAAATTTTGATCACATTATGCTCAATGCTCAAAGCGCATTGATTTTCGTCCCAAAATTTTGATCACATAAAATGCTCAATGCAGACATATTTCAACGCTAATTCAAAAATCACTGGCAGTGATTTTCTAAATATTACATACTTATTCCGTTCTGTACATTACAAAAGTTGGATCAAGGGTGATAAGTGAGTTATTGGTAATTATTTACCCTAAATGATAACAGAATTACCGATGGTAGTTTTTGGGTAGTCGCAGGTAAATTCTCTTGCCAGATTCCTCTAGTACCGGAAAAACAACAACTTGTCGCCGCAAACGTGTCTCTGTACCGGGGGCGCGTTTATATTGTGATTGGCAGGTGCGACTTGATTCCAGAAATGGAAAATTTCGCGCCAAGTATTTCAGGCTTAGTTGGAGGTGAGCACTACTTGATTAAAGCACTACTTGAAAGAATCAACCCAGAGAAAGCCAGTGGACCAGATCAACTGCCCAACCGAGTGTTAAAAGAAGTAGCAACCGAGATTGCACCAATGCTGACAACGATCTTTCGCACTTCCGCCAAGACAGGAGTCCTCCCAGATGACTGGAAAAAGGCCCATGTCACACCTGTGTTTAAGAAAGGGGACCGTCATGCAGCGTCGAATTACAGACCAGTCTCACTCACATGCGTGTGTAGTAAGCTTATGGAACATGTTATCAGCAGACACATAAGGGAACACCTAGACACCCACAATGTGCTGTCACCGGTACAGCACGGGTTCAGGAGATCACATTCATGTGAAACGCAGCTTTTGGCCACAACACACGACCTTTTAGGCTTTAAGGACAAAAAGACTCAAGTCGACATAGCGGTGCTGGACTTCAGTAAGGCCTTTGACACTGTCCCCCACAAGCACTTGTTGAAGAAACTCAGCCACTATGGAGTAGACGGCACAATCCTTAAATGGATTGAGGAGTTCCTTATGGGTAGAACGCAGAAGGTAGTGGTAGAGGGAGAGAAATCCGACATAGCAACGGTGGATTCTGGGGTTCCCCAAGGGTCAGTTTTGGGACCTTTACTCTTTTTGCTACATATAAACGATCTACCAGATGTGGTACTATCAATAATTCGACTCCTCGCGGACGATTGTCTCCTATACAGGCCAATCAGGACTATAGAAGACCAACACGCTATGCAGCATGACCTGGCTGAACTAGAGAAGTGGGCCACCAAGTGGGGGATGTCGTTTAATGCTAGTAAATGCTACATCATCCGAACAAACCCTTCCAAGCGCTCCAGTCTACAATACCTATACGAACTGAATGGTCATGTTCTGCAAGAAGTCGGCTCCTCCCCATACCTAGCTAGGCCTCACCCTCTCGAGCTCTCTTACATGGGACGACCACATCAGTAAAACCTGTGCAAAAGCCAGCAGCACCCTTGGGTTTGTCAAAAGGACACTTAAATTCGCACCAAAAGAACTTAAGGCAATTGCATACCAGACACTAGTAAGATCACGACTGGAATACGGCAGCATCATATGGGACCCGCACAAGGCAAAACTCATAAAAGATCTAGAAAGAATCCAGCGACGAGCAGCCAGGTTTGTATGCAGTGACTACAGCAGGCACAGCAGTGTAAATGATATGATCACAAATCTTGGCTGGGATACCCTCGAAAAGCGCAGGAGAGAAAATCGAATTAAAATGCTGCATAAAATCGTAAACGACGAAACTGGTCTTAACAAGGAAGACTACATAACACCAGGACCCCAAAGAACTAGAGCAAAAAACGCTAACCAACTTTTTGTGATCCGTACCGCAACGGAAGACTTCAAAAACTCCTTTTTTCCACGAACCGTGGTTGACTGGAACAAAGTGAGCCAAGCCGAGATCGATACCACCTGTATCTCGGCTAGCCAGCGCCACCAGTAATATCTACCTACCCCTGTGCCATCAATACGCGAAACGCGGTCAGGCACAGTACCATTCAAGAAGATTCAAGAAGAAGATTCAAGGTGGTAGTGGTATTGGTTGTGGTGGGGGGGGGGGGGGGGGGGTGCAGGGGAACTGGCTCACAATTTGACTTACTTCCATTCAGTTTAATCATTGATTCCATAACGAGGCCGTATTTAACTTTTTGATCCGGGAGAGGGGGGAGCAGTAGGTCCTCTGCCTCTGGCTGGGGTGGGGGACAGAACACTACGGATATGAGCCCATCTGTATCAAAACACATCATATTTCGGAGACTTCTGGGGGGAGAGGGGCGGGGCTCTGTATAGAAGAAATTATAGAGAATAGAGCCAACCTCGCGTTTACGATACTGTGTCAACTCGGCCAAGCGTCATTTTCACTTTCCATGCAGATTGTCATCTCTGCCTTCGAGAATATAAGGCACTTGACTATTATGTCTGCTTTGGAGAATACAATATAGGGCCTACTTGAATACTTTACTTTCGGCTGTCTATGGTCCCTTCCGGATATTCATGGTAGAGTTTATGCCTTGCCTCCAGGAATAACTACACAAAGAAAGATTCTATTCAATAAAATTGACTAATAGGCTGTGTTGCAATCTGTTTGCACTGGTACTCACGATGAAGGCCTGAGTTCACACAGCCCCACATTGTCAATTTCATTGTGGACCATTCAAGAATTACCGCCGTAAAATGGCATGGTTTATACAGGGTGTACCAGAAAAAAAGCATCTTGCTATCATTCGACAAAAACACTGTGGGCCGATTTCACAAATGGTGTTTAAGACTTAGACGCGTGTAACTTCGTATATCAATCAATCAATCATTTTAGATTTAGGGTGCCTATATCCACTGCCAGTGATCAGAGACACCGTAGCTCCAATTCGGTACGGTACATTTCACAACATTTTCGTGCTCTTGAAGGCAGGGACACTATCGATGGCGCGAAGTTTTTGTGGTAAGTTGTTCCACACTCGTGGTGCAGCACACTGAAAGGCCCCTTTCTCTCAGCAACAACTCCCCTGATGAACGCAGAGATCTGGATGACACACACCTAGTGAGGAGCTCCACAAGGTATCCTGGCGCAAGACCATGCAAACATTTGAAAGTCAGTAGGAGGATTTTAAATTCTATCCGTCTCGCGACTGGCAACCGGTGAAGTTCACGCAGAATGCACGGTGGAAGTGCATTTAAAGTGAAGTCACACGCGTCTAAGTCTACTTTGATGAAATCGGCCCTGGAAGTTTATGTGGTTTGTACGACGGAATTTTTCGGCCGTTCCTGTATATGAATATTCGGTGCAGTATCTGCGGATATTGGTCTGAGCTGATTGGTGAAATTAACACACTGAAGTGTGATTCACAACTTTTGTGGCATGCGATATAAAATGACGACACGGCACTTTGTCATGAAGTTGTCAATTTCTCTCTGGTCGAGTCTTCGTGGCCATTCTAGGCCTATAAAAATGAGGTCGATGGCCATTTCCATCTCAGTTTGTCCGTCAAATATGGATCAGCAAGAACCCCTACGAAAACGGCGAAGGAGCTACTCGGTTCGTGAGAAAATTGCTTATCTGCGGGATCTAGAGGCAGCTCTCCTCAATGGCACAGTCGACAGCATGAGCGAGTTTGCGCATCACTACAAGATCCCAGTGTCGACCCTGAAGAAGTGGGACCTTCAAGACCTGGAGCGAAAGGCAGGTGAAGGTCGCGGCGACGACAGAACCTCTAAAGAGCGACAAGTTGGTCTTTGGCCCGAGGTAGAGGACGACTTGTATCAATAGTTACAGCAGCAACGGGAGATGAGGCTACCAGTCGCAGTCCAAGACATTCAAGAACGAGCCCTGACCATTTTTGAAGACTGGTGGAATGCGTTTCCACACGAGCTGAGACAAGACGTTATCCAGGCCAGACCGACACTCCACCAATTCAACGCATCCGCTGGCTGGGTAGAGGGATTCATGACAAGAAAGAAGATAGCCCTCCGAAAGGCGAATAAAAACACCACCACTCTCCCAGCTGATGCCGCCCATCAGGTCCAGGTATTTCGCGACAATGTGATGCAAACTATCCAGCATTTGGAGATTGCCATGAGGTTGCTGCTAAACATGGACCAGACGTTCGCACTATTTGAGTATCGACCAATGTATACTGTCAATGACAAGGGAGCGAAGTCAGTGGATGTACGTACATCGAGATCAAACACAAAACTGGGCTGCACCGTTAGTCTAACCATCAGTGCGACGGGATGGAAGGCACCGGCACACGTCACCTTTCCAAGAAGAGGGTTCGTACGACAGCTCGATCACCTGCAGGAGGATGACGCCTTGCCAGCAAATATCATTGTGACGTCCTCTGCTACCGGTTGGATGAGATGGGAGACAGCCCGTCATTGGTCAGACCAAGTATTGGAGCCATACGTCACCCCAGAGAACGATGAGCGATTCCTTCTAATAGTAGATAGATATCGTGTGCACCGCACAGAGGAATTCGGCCAGCGAATTACGGAACTGGGAGGGATACTCGATTTTATTCCAGCCGGCTGCACATCCTTGGCCCAACCCCTCGATCTGACTGTTATGAAGTCGTTCAAAAGCAACATGAAAAAGAAGTGGAAGGCCTGGAAACAAGAAAACACGGACGATGCAGGACGCTGTGAACGCATTGGGTTACGTAACGTGGTCAACATCATCAGTCAAGCCTGGGAATCTGTACCTGTACAAGTGGTAGAAAACGGATTTGAAACGGCTTTCAGAGCAGCAGCGGTAGACGCAGGACCAATTCAAGAGCTGGACGATGAGGAGGACGAACCAGGACTCGAATTCTTAAACATCCAGGGGGATGAAATAGAAATAGAATAAATAGTATTTTACTTGGTGGTAAAAAATCTGGGATGATCTTTTGAACTACCCTGTATAACGCTCTTTCATTTCAACGAAATCAGTCTGTAGGCCTATCGCTCATCAAACCGATCAGTTTCAAAATGATCACAGTCGGTGACTCGGATCACTGCTCTCAGTTGTACCATTCGGACAATCGGTTAAACAACTTCATTATTCCCCACCTTTCAGAGAACCAGCCAGTCGTATTGAAAGGCCTTCAACTTGGCCAGTGCATACGTAATGAATTGGTATTTAATGAAGGGACCATAGACAGCCGAAAGTAAAGTATTGTACAAGTAGGTCCAGTACAGTATTGTACAGTATTGTTCGAGAATGTTGTACATTGTATACTGTATACATGTTGTAGTGGCAAGCTCCCTGTCAATAGTGCTGGTAAAGACCCTTCACTGTACAGGTGGCATGATTGCCTCGCTCTCTACATACATTACGAATATCATAGTGGAAATACAGAGGGAGCACCAGAGTCGTCAAAATAAGTTATTTGAAAGACTCTGGCAGCACTCCCTCGGGCGACAGAACGAGGCTGGTCCACTTCGTCAGGAGTGCAGCCACCCAAAGTCTGGTCATCAAATTTCAATATCATGTTACTCTCAAATTCTTCTCTATGATTAGGCTATGAACTTTAGATAATTTTGGGATTCCACAAAAGCTCTTGGAAGACTTTGCAATCTTGTCTATCCTATGTAAATATCTATCGAAATCCATGCACACGGCCGCCACTGCTGTCCAAGAAGGTCCGCTTCCCAATTCATTGCTTTTTTCACCTATAAGACAACGAGGCAGTCTTTGATTCTTATACCCAGATGGCATCAATGAATATAGTGCCATCGGATTTAAAAAAGTTCTATGCGATGGTCCCACAGATCAGATGCAGGTTCATTCATCAAATTTCACGCAACAGATCATGATGGACACCCATAAGGTTCTTAAATGACGTGGCAATGTACGTATACTTACCTTGGGAACATGAAATCCACAGGGGCTGGGTGCACTGATGAAAGCTTCATGGAGCTGAAGTCCATTGATAATGCACTCTGAAGTGAGTGCGGGGCCCTAGGCCCAAATGATTGCGACAAAAATCGACCACTTACGAAGATGGGAGAGTGAGACTTCCTCATCACAGGCACTACAGATGTGCAGTGCCAAAGCCAGAGCGCACTGGGGTGTTCCCAGACAGTGAACACCAAGGAAATAATAACAAATGATGTTGACGTGGCAAATTGGTGTCCACTGCGCCTGCATGACCGCAACTGAATGAAGAGATCATTCAGGGACTGTCTGACAGCTGTGATTGTTGACCCGTCGTCATGACATCATGATGACGTCATGACATCCTTGTGACGTCATCAGTGACATCGTAGCCTGAGCCTGCATGCTCTGTTGCTCATGGCAACAAGAGAGGACCAAAATGAAAGATTTTGTCTACTGGGCACCGTGCACTGATGGTATGAAGCAACCATGTGTGCCTGATAGGTCATGAAGGTACAGGAAATGCGGTTTCGTCTAGATAGACTCATCAGATGCGTGTGGCGACAAAGAAATACGGTTGGATATACAGAGGTATCCTGATAGCGGGACCACAAGGAGTCAATTTCTCCCCTTGATTGACCTAGAGTAGATCTTGGTCAGTCCATCCAGGCAGTATGGCCGCTGAAGGGCGGTCTGAGCCAAGCAGCTGGCAAAAAGTGGGTCTAGATGGTTAAAAGTTTAACCTGTGTGCCTAAAGAAGAAACGTGAAACCGGAGAGGTTGAAACAGCTGGACAGTAAAGGAAATAAGTATGCGGAGGGAAATAGTATTTAAATGACGTGGCAATGTTCGTATACTTACCTTGGGAACATGAAATCCACAGGGGCTGGGTGCACTGGTGAAAGCTTCATGGAGCTGAAGCCCATTAATAATGCACTCTGAAGTGAGTGCGGGGCCCTAGGCCCAAATGGTTGCGACAAAAATCGACCACTTACGAAGATGGGAGAGTGTGAGACTTCCTCATCACAGGCACTACAGATGTGCAGTGCCAAAGCCAGAGCGCCCTGGGGTGTTCCCAGACAGTGGACACCAAGGAAATAATAACAAATTATGTTGACGTGGCAATTTGGTGTCCACTGCGCCTGCATGACCGCAACTGAATGAAGAGATCATTCAGGGACTGTCTGACAGCTGTGATTGTTGACCCGTCGTCATGACATCATGATAACGTCATGGCATCCTTGTGACGTCATCAGTGACATCGTAGCCTGAGCCTGCATGCTCTGTTGCTCTTGGCAACAAGAAAGGACCAAAATGAAAGATTTTGGCTACTGGGCACCGTGCACTGATGGTATGAAGCAACCATGTGTGGTGTGCCTGATAGGTCATGAAGGTGCAGGAAATGCGGTTTCGTCAAGAGAGACTCATCAGATGCGTGTGGCGACAAAGAAATACGGTTGGATATACAGAGGTATCCTGATAGCAGAACCGCATAAGGTTCTTAGGATCAAAAAGCCCTCCGGCCGTTGATACGTACATGTTTAGCATTGTACGCGTAAAAGACTAAAAAACACTTCACACCAATTTGTAAAAACAATTTTTTATTTTCATTATCTTACTAATGTTTACATCTCGTGGACCCGTAGTGAACAGTCTCATGCTCACTGCCAACACTATTACATCATTAGGTGAGTTGCACTTCAAATAGCAGAGAGACTGAGAAATAAAACGTGTAGGCCTACTTAAGGGAACATCCGGTGCAAATTATGTTATTGGCTTTTCTCACGTTAAGAGCGGTGTGACTGATGTCCTTATCGTATTGAAAACTCTTTCATGTCCGTAAGCCCATATTTTCATCATTACTGATCCGGCCATTGGAGCACGGACGCACAGGTCGTCGGTCCGTGATTGGAGGAATTCATCCAGAGCTACGTGTACTGGCGCGTGAAAACGTCGACACAATTCGCTGCGGAGTCTGTCACTAACCAGAAGTTGACCTTTCTCGAATTTCCATAATGTCACTGACACCATTCACATACAGTCCAGTTTTGTGAAAATAACATAGTTGCGTGCCAATTTGCAATAGTTAGAGAGTAAGGATCTTTTAATCACCGCAATCCCAGTTGGTGTCACATGATATAGCGGGGTTGCTCCTGTTGTTGTCGTTGTTGATTAAGTCGGGACCAGATATTAGTGACGGTCACGCACCTGTATTAAACCAACCAGCTCGCGGTTGTACACGAAAATAGTTTGATATGAATGCATGGTCTCACCATACCACGAATGGTAATTTCTATTTAAAATATAGTTCTTCTTGAAGTGTGAATGAGGTGTGTTTAAAATGAAGAAAATGATAAAGCCCCCCCCCCCCCCCCCAACCTCAGACCCCCAAACCATGAAATTATCATGCATAACGTGTAGAATGAGAATTTCATGGTTTGACGGGCTCCTCCCCGATTACGTCTCGGAAAAGTTATGAGCATGTAGAAAATACAATTTTAAAGGGAAAACGGTTTAACACTTGATTAAAGGTGCGTGACCTGACGCTCAGGAAGGGACCGCGTGATTCTTCACCTGAAGCGCAGTGCCATTACTGTTGAGCCAGCTAAGAAAATGGTGTTCAATGCAGTTGGCTCAAAAATGATAGTGAGGTCAGTTTGCAACTGAAGCGTTGAGTTGACCGAAGAAAAAATTGAAATCAGAAAGTGCACATGCTTTTCCCGTCATATTATATGAATTTTGAGAAGATAATTAAAATCAAATGTGTACAGTATATGTTTTGAATCACCTACTACCATCTAACAAAGTAAAAAGTAGGCCTTGACATTTCACTTTTTTTTTTACTTCTTCATTATAAATAGCAGCAATGTTCTTGTAGATGATAATGTCAGGGCTTTCCGAGTTAAAACGCAATCGAATTACGTAATCGAGTTGAATATCGTAAACACTGTTGCCAAAAGTTAGTTTCTCGGCTTGGTTAATAGGTGGCGCAAGCATCAGCTTTCACCAGGCATCACCTAAAAAAGAGACAAATTAACTATAGAGGTGATCAGGAAAAGGATTTGTTCACAACTATAATACTATAAATAAGGCAGTAGGACGAAATACGTTGTCAAAACTTACACGCAATTTAGTTAAACTTAACTACAGTAAATGAAGCAGTATGATTTGGAAGAAATTAGACACACTCAAGTAGTTTTTAGTTAGAACTTACATCAAATACATCAAACTGAAGAAGCAGTTTATATAACTTAAACTGAATGAAGCAGTTTAGTTTAAGCATATTTTTATTCATAGAAGAGAATAGGGATTGGACGTAAGTTTCAAAGAAACTTATAAAATGTCCTTTCCACAGTGCAAAGTAATCTACAAATGGTGTAATAATGAAGCAGTATTTAGTCAAACTTACACTAAATGAAGTGGTATTTAGCATAACTTACACCAAGAATAGATTAGATAGTTTATCAATACTTGCCTAAACTAAAGGGAATCAGTATTTATTTAGTAAATCTTGCAACAAATGAAGCAATATTCTTTAGAACTTACACTAAATGAAGCAGTATACTTAGTAAAACTTACACTAAATGAAGCAGTTTATTTAGTAGAAGCTTCGTTTACTGAGGAAACCCTTCGTTCCGCAGCTTTTCTCGCAGGATAACTGAACATTCGCTGCGTCACCAAAACATTTCCATGTACAGCTATCCATTTCACTGTAAAGAAGAAAGAAGAATATTTTCCAGATCCAAATTGTGTGTTAACTGCTAGTGTAAAAGGAAACTTAACCCCTTAAGATCAAGTCCGGATCAATACATATAAAAAATCTTAGTAGTACTTTACACTAGACTGTTCTATGGTCGGACTTTATCTCCAAGGGTCATGATCCCTTTGACACCTGACGATTGAGGTAAAACCTTGTTATGACGCATTTATTATTGTAGTCTAGTAGTCTAGTATTTTTACCATGATCTGCGGTTGTTGACACTAAAATAACTTGACACTTTCAACAGGCTTATTATCCTATTTCAACTATTTAAAACTAATGTTAGTAGGCGGCAGCACTGACACTAAAATCGCATCAAGTCAAAGATATTTTTTGGTTAAAACCCACAACATGAGGTAAAGTGGGGTAAAGCTAACCCCGCCGGAGAACTAGATCTGACATTGATTCTATTCACTATTCTCGAGTTTGTGCATAGGGAACAATGGTATATGGGCCAGCTCTGACCTTATCGCACGCCCAAAGCAACCCAAATCACTCACCCTTCTTTTATTCCACAGCCCTTTCTGCAGGGATCGTACACGTATGAAGCAGCCCTTTTACACAGCGAAGCACAGTCATATCTTTTTCGTCTTTCTTGTGATCGACTTAAACTCACGCTGAACACTGGAAAGATACAAGGGAGAGGAGCATTAATTTGGGTGGCTAGTAGAAATCACAAAGGAGAGTTGAGGTGCGTCACTTCCGGGTCGTCTGTGTGACTGATCGCTGGAAAAAAAACGAGGAGGCGCACCGATACCAGTCACGGAGATGGGTGGTTGCGAGTTGCTTCCGTTAAAAATCAACTAGTATTAAAATAGCACCTCCCTTGTGGCTTGACACTGGAAATATACAAGGAGGGGAGCACTAATTTGGACAGCAGTTACGAAAGAAAGTTGCTGTGTTGCTTTCACCTCCGGCAAAACTACGTCAACCGCGCCCTGCACTCTTGTGGCTTTACCCTGGAAAGATGGGAGAGAGTATTAATTTGGGTAGCTGTGTTAAAAGGTGGAGAGGGGAAGTGCATCACTTCTGGTATGGACGAGCGCGTTTTTCAATAGCACAGACCTTGTGACTGAAGACTGGAAAATATGAAAGGGAGGAGCATTGACAAAGTCAGTTTTAGTGAGAGTAGTCTAACGTCTAAAAGTTTTTCCTGAGATTTTCGGTGAATAAAACACTCAAATATTATCTTCCAGCTTGATAGAACTCTTATTGTGGCGGAGGGACTGGCTTCCATAGTCTTGTGGTGGGCAACCAGTCCAGGAAAGAAGGACACTTCTGACATAAAACATTGGAACCTAAATGTGCAGTATTATAAAGCAGGCCCCCATTTTTGTCTGGAAACTACCCGACTCTCACCAATCCAAGTCCCAGCCATATGGGGAATATAGTGTGCCCAGGAGGGCAGCATCAGAGCAATTTGACGCGTAACTGGGAAGCTACGCATGATAACAACGGTAGACGCTATATGGATAGCAATAAATGTAATAAAAGTGGCTCTCGCCCTGTGAAGACACGCCTGAGAAGGCAGACGAAAAAGAAGGAACATTATTATTTCACGTTGGGGCTTCTCATCAATTCACGGTAAAATGGGCTGTTATCATCAAGTACTTCATAAGAGATCATAAAGGACTCCGTGAACGATCCTGTTGCAGCACTCCCTCTTAATTGGAGGTTTACGAATCGACTCGCGTCGGAAGTAGCACGGATACCTATGATTACAATGTACCATCGTCTTTTAAACCTCAGCTTAATCACTATAATCAAACCAGGGCTTTCTATAAGCTCGGCTACTTTGTCTATCTGAAGGTCGCGATGGGTTTTTTTCCATTTCTGCTCGTAATGATACACTGCGTGTCCCGTGAAAAGGATATGGGCAGACTCCAGGACAGAAATTCCGACCGGGGAATAACTACTTTTTTGTGAGATTGAATTCCAAGATCACTCGCTTCTATGGCCATGTTGTTTCATGTACCTTATCAATTCGCCATCATTCAGTAGGATGAGCAGCATTCGGCACACATCGGCAGACAGACAGTGTCAATTTGTGATATACTGAATGGAATACCCGATACTCCATTTTTGTCACGGAACGTTTTTTACAAACGCGGCTACCGGGGGAGGGTGAAGAAGATTCGCGCAGGAGTTGTACAAAATGTACTCCCTGGACGCAGTGGCCTTGTCCCTCCCCCAAAGGAAGAGTGATTAGAGGGACCAGTGACTGTCTCGGTAGTGTAAGAAAATGCAGCGAGAGCTTCTGTTTTCGCTACAAGCTTCACAGTCTGCCCGCAAATTATCGGAGGTCGGAGTGATGGCCCCTGCTAAGCCCAGCCAACTGACCAGCCTGGTGAGGGCTTTGTTTAATACACGGGAACAGAACAAGGCGCATGAAGATCAAATCGCCAGCCTAACTGACAACAGTTACCAATCCTATTTTTTTATGACAGTGTTTGTCAGCCTTGCTGGCGTTCTGATCTTCATGTGCCTCTGGACAGACATGGTATTTCACGATAACCCACCGGCATGTACAATCTAATAGATATGGTATCCTTTTTTGAATGCGAAGAGTCACTAAAACCACGGATGTAGAGCATGTAGTTGCTCTACATCCGTGCTAAAACTCTTGTTACTGATAGCAAGGATAAGAATTGGGATGGAATTGATTTTTTTTATACCGATGACGCGAGTATTTGATGAATTGGATGGAGTTCGTACCGTGTAGTCGGTTGTATCCGTAACGGCTCTAACTAATCAAATGCAAAGCCAGACCCACTATGATGAATGGACAGCCGTGCGGCGAGTGGATCGGAAGAGGTGTGTTAAGACTTAGACAGCGCCAGCATCACGATCAGTTGGATAATGCAGATAACCTTTTATATTACCGAAGAGATGTCGAACTGCCGTACAACGCAGTCGCCTGGTGACAACTTTAAAACAACTGCCGCTTGCCACCGCCAAGTTGGGCGAGCTGAAAAGGTCGTCTACTCTCCACCATTATATATGTGCCGTCAAATGTACAGTGTCACACTGATGCTGACAATAATGACTATCGCTAGTTTTGTGAGGCGACTTTGGTCGTTTTGGTCATCGCTTGGCGAAGTTCCGCTTACCTTCCTTACGAATGAAGTGTTCATTGCAGTTTAATGATTAAATATTACAGATCGCGGTCCTGCTAGACGCTATTTCGCATGAAAAACCAATATACCTCTCACCCAACTTGTCCCTTTGAGTAAAAAGCCGGATCCACCATTAGCACCCTCCCGACTAAATGAAAGAAATTCAACTCCAATGAAACTTGCGTTCAAAGGAGACTATTTGTATGAATGTTTAAATTGAATTATAATCATAAAGAATTTTGGTACACATAATTCCGCCGAGGTAAATTAATTAAGACGTATAATGACAGGATAACTAGGTTAAATGTGCCGCGTCTGCCCCCAAACTAGACTCCCGAGGCAGTCTATTCGTCATCCCAATTAAAAAGTCATAAGGGAAGCGACGAGGCCGCTCCACTACGCTCGGAGTGTCGCAAACCAGGCATTTTTATATACGTGTTTGCAGGTATAGATTAACGAAGAATGAACAGCTCAAAACAACCCCATAAGTATGTGTTTTTTGTAATCGCATAGCGCTCAGTTGTAACTGACCTTCTCGCCATTTGCAAGGATTGCTAGTTGCAGACGAGACCACTACTACGAACAAAGTGATACCCTTCTCATCTTTATACTTGATATAATAATTGAGCTGCATGTACCTCAATCATGTCGATTTTTGTGAAAGGAAAAAACTATGCCAATTTGTCATTCTTTGTTTTCTTTATTGATCGCATAGATAGGCACTCGGCATTTTTTTTGATTTTTGGAAAAAGTGAAATTCTTAGTTTAATCCATACTTGATGTTGGCCTATTGTAACATGTGTGCACTCCGAAATTTATTAGTTAGTAGTCAACATGAAAACGGAATGTACAGGTAGGCTTCCCTAATGAATGGTGTGGTCTATGGGGAGAAGGACACCACGGGTGACTAACTAAACACCAACCTCCCAATCAGCGTTGGACATTCGAGTCAGGTGGTGATAACGTTGTCAATCGGTGATTAGTGTAAGATTACATTGGTATAAAGTTCGTCATGAAAGGCATGTCATCCCTGGGCGAATGAATTACAAAGCGTTTTTCTCTGACTCGTCTCATGTAATGAGAGAGATGAATGTCGCAAGAGTCATCCACGCAAGCGCGGTGGTGTGCTGGTGAGGAATATCACCACAGGAGGAAGATCAATAGCTATCGGTAAGTATGGATTAAAGAAAAATGTTTATCTGGCTATTGGTTAGATAATAGACTAACTTTAATTCTGAATAGAGGGGGCTTTTGGTAATTAAATTTTGATACCTCTAATTCATTAACCGTTGAATTTTTAGGATTGCTTCTACCTGAATTTAACTCTTAATATTCACCGCAGACAGAATGTCGTAATCATGCAAATCGATTTCCTTTTTTGAAAAAAAATTAAAAAAGGTCGTTCTCAGTCTACAAAATAGAGTCACGCGATTTTTAAACACAAAGCCTCTCCGTAATGCCACTTGTGCTGGTAGAGAATATCCTTCAATCTGCTTGGTAGATTTAAATTAACGATGTATCTTTGTAACTGCTTTATAAGAAATTTCCCTAATTACTTCCACTTGAAAGAATCATGAAAAAATTGACGACCAAAGCTCAGAAACACCCTTTCCATGCCCGCTGTATCATATAATAGCTTTGATCCGACATTTGAGTTGTATGGTCATGCCCGTGTTCTGGTGAAATACCAGGGCTAACAACCTCTCAATGTTACATTTGAGGGTTCTAATTAGGGAGAAAAAACTTGTAATGAGCGAAATCACGAACCTACAGACTTCCTGTACATGCCGATGCAAAAAAAATCTCCAATTCCAAGGCCAATCGTGATAGATTAAAACTGCCGCTAAAAAAAGAAGAATGAGGTCCCGGATGTGTCACAGGCGCATGACGATATCAGAATCAGATGAATAATTAGGAAGTGACCATTTGGCAAGCCCGGCTTACCAAGCAGCGAGAAAGAATGTTGTTACGCGGCTGCGCAGGAAAATGTACGCCCTCGAATCGCCTCCCTTTGGGCCGATGTTTCCAGGATTTCTTGCGCTTTATCCCGTGACACCTTTAATGAAATTTTATCTCATTCAATCTCGGCTAATCTCATTGGATTGATAATAAACCACGATGCGCCTGGAGGTGAGGTCCCCGGGGAAACCGCTGTGTGTTTCATTAACTACTAATCGACGCTGGCGTTATTTTGATTAAGTGCACAATATCAAGAAATGACAAAGACACCATGACCGTATAAGGGCTGGTGGGCATGAGCAACTCTTTGAGAACTTCACTAATCTAGCACGTCTCGACTACATTTCCGAAAGTAAAATAAAGGTCTCCCCGAAAGATAACATGATTGGCACACGTTAATGTCTACTCCCGGTATACACAAGTTAGCACTTGGCGTTTTACCGGCCTTCAGCTGGCCCTTGGACTTTACGCCAAGTCAAGTAAATGCCAACGTTAGTGACAAGACTTGTTTTCTACACCGGGCCCTGATTGGCAAATTTTAACCGGAAGACGCCTGACACTGACATCAACCGTTAGGTGGCGTACGCTTGTTGTTGTATACCAGTCAAAGCTGTTGTACCCGGGCTGTTGGATCAAAGGTCTGAATTAAGGAGTTTTCGGAAACGACTTGCGGCTTCACCTAGACTTCATCAATCTTGATTCGATAAATTAATCAATTGAATGTTGAAACAATACGCTGGTGTCAACCCGCGAGGCGGGATCATGTCGGCTCCACTCGGAACAGGTAGCCTGGGATAGGCCAGGCTGGGTGATCGGGCAAAGGTTAATTAAAATCTACAATAGCGAAACACGCGGCTGCTCGATTCAGATTTTTAAAAGAACTTCTACTTTGCGAACACGAAAAGGCACCATACCAATGAACAATACTCCTCGGAAGATGAATCGAATCGGCATCTCAATCAGCAGAAAAGGAAAAAAATTCCTAAATTCTGCATCCGGTTGCACATGCGCATGTATTTGATTGTGTGCCGCCGTTGCGAAGCGTGACAGTGATATACATGTGAGACCGTTTCTGATAGTCACTAAGGAAAGCTGATTGTGGGGTTATTTTCGTAAATTTTGTCGATTGTCGATTCGGGGAGTTTCGAGGGGTTGTTGTTCCGACGAAATGCATAAACAGTATAGTTACCTCAATACGCTTAGCGTGTTATATATTCAAGTCATCAATTATAGGCCTATATCATGTATGTATTTGTGTGAAGCACCGTTCTCGTACTGGTTACGTAAAGCACACTGTCAGTTGATACTCTAGTTTCTCACTTCTAACGTCCAGCCAGATCTTTACATAGAGCACATTTCTAGGCCCGTAATAGGGGACATTTTAGGCCTTCTATTCAAGCCACTATTGCCATTGATGCTGCTGGTAAATCAATCAAGAAACTTACTTCCGTCGTGGGCCTACCAAAATGAACACATACACTGGCTTACTGCAGTGGTCGTTAGGCGTGCGAAACCTGAGTAGTTAGAAAACGTCAGTGTTATACACGGCTACAAGCCACCCATATACTAATGCCCATGATGTATTGAACAAGCGATTCTACAAGCGACCCGACCAGAAGCTCTACCGGCCAAGATGGTCAACCTTCGTCAGACTTGACTCCTCCGTTGATGGTGCCACTACCCCCGTATCCGGATTCGAGAGCAGCCTGAAGACGAATCACAGTTGTGCCAATACCTTTGACCTTGGACGGGTGATACTCTAAGCCATCTGGATCAGTTTGTCTGGTAAGAATCGCCATTGGTTAATTGCACTTGTACGCCATCCATATTTGATAGTTTATACAGCCTTCCCCAAAACAGTTGTCGCCCGAATTGGCAACAACTCGCTGTTCGGGGATCCTTGATTGACCGACTGGCTGCATATTGGGCAACCTCGAAACAGGTACAGGCGGTTGAATGGCCGTGACCGACGGCCACTCCCCCTATCGGTGATCATCGCCTGTTCCAACATGAGTCATCTGGGTATAAGCAGTCGTGGTTTTCAGTACAAAATGTATATACTCCACCTCTCGATATGATGAAGGATTGAAAAACCTGAATCTAAGGAAGAACATGGGTATACGTCGAAACTTTCACATTTGCCGTTACCCGTTTAAAAGCCCTCGGCTATTGTTCACTCATTATCGCACATGACTGATAAAGGAGCGGCTCAACCTTCGGAAATATTATCCACCTCCAACATCTAAATTAGCTGGCTAAATTGGTTTCAAATTGGCGGCTCTTGGCTAAGTCACTGTATGGGTTGTAATTTAGCACCACGACTCTGAGTTAGTGAGGAAGAGCAAAGTTAAATGTGGGGACATCTGAACCGACCTTTGACGAGAAGGCGCAACCCGATTGCCGTTAAGGGGAGAACTAATAGTCATGATAGTGGGGTACAGTTCAGGGGGAAATTCAACCAGGGTTGCGTCAACATGCATGCAGCTGTGGGTTTTAGCACAAAAATTATCGATTGTTATGGGTTGCCAAATTTTGGGTCTTCGTATCCGTCCTTGCTCAATGCACTTTGTTTTTATCTTCCCCATTCTTGAATACCAATGGTTAACAATATATTCCACTCCCGATATTTCTTGATTTTTTTTGGTACAAATATGACGTCGGAGTAAAAAAATCTCAGGATGCGTCATCTCGGTCTCCACAGAAATCATGCAGAGGTTGCAAAATGTAGCCCAAAGTGCTTTTGTCAACTCGACCATTGGCAGCCTGGTAAAACCACGCGCTTCCCTGCGAGATCTAGTGATATTTGGGTGGTCGATCTCTCCGCGGGTCAGCGAAAGCGTAGCTGCGGAGGCGCAATAACTCGGAACGAGACTGGACCAGTGGGTAAACCATCTGAGACTGGGCCAGAAGTCGAAGATTTGACCTCTCTGTCGATCACAAGGTGTGATGTTTCTTAGTAACCCGTCCACCAATCGATCGGTGATCGGGGACAGACGCACCAGATCCATAAAGGAAATTCCTCCACAGACTGACAGGTTGGTCAGTCGTCTCTCAAACAGAGAGTATGGTACAGCAAACCCTCCTTTCAGACACAGCCAGACAGTACAGACTTGGCATGTGCATTTGACCCCAGGAACTTGCACCCCAGTGACGCCAATAATCCCAGAGACTAGTAGACATCCCCGAGAACCATGAAATTGGTAGGTCGCCAGTCACCCACCCACCAACGAACCGCTCTCGGTTGCGCTCTATTTCGGGATAAGCTGAGCATTTCAACCACACGTCCGTCCATAAGGGAAGTCCTCCACAGACTAGTGGATGTGATGTCTCGGACCTTTCGAGGAACCGCAGAGTATAATTCAGTCGACGCACTTCCCTGCGCTGCCCGCAGCCCCATAAAATGCCAGTTTCGCGGTAGTTCCGAGGTTCAAGCAATGTCCCCAAATAATAAACGACGATATTGCTTGTGAAATGATCACAGTAAACTAGGAGGGTTAAGAATCACAAATACCATTAATGGGAGTATTTCTCCAACACCATCTTTATACATTCTCGGAGATGCTAAAGTACCCTTGTTATCATCCGCCATACGCAAGATGATATTAACGGTTGACACCATTAAGGTAAATGCTCTCGGATAAATAGAGCGATTGACAAAAGCGAGATGAGTGATCCTGCCTTAAGTGGTGTAAGGCTTTCATTTTGAACGACAGCAGTTAAGAGATCGCGTTTATAGCAATAAAGATAACATCACGATTCAAGTCGAGCCGATGAATCGGCAAGCGATGGATACCATAGTTGTTCTTTTTACTGGCTCGACCAAATCAGGTGATCAGTGTGTTGCATCTTCACTGTATTTTACTATAATATCAACCTTTAGATGTCATGTGATAAATCCCTCATATAGCCAAAATTACTGTTTTTATTCAACCTTTCAACAGATAATCCTCAGACATTGGTGTTTAGAACCTTCTTTATTTGAAAAGTGCCGTCATGGTTTAACTATATTATTATACTTAAGATCAACTTACTTAACTGCAACATGATGGTTTAAGCCATCAAAAGTGCGAGAATACTGAATAAGATATTATCAAGAGTTGCATTCATTGGCTCTTTTGCTAAAAGAACCTCGGAGATTGTCCTTAAGTCTCTAAATAATTTGTTTCCCTGAAAATCATTTCACTGAAAAATCGTTTCTCTCATAAGTCATGTTTCTGACAAATCAATTCTCGGAAAAAATGTTAACGAGTCAAGACCATTATTTCTCAAGTCCTAAAACCAACCCGAACTGGAGAGGCTCGGTATAGCAAGAAGTCAGAGAGCAATTCAGCTTTTGTATCGGATCCCAACTCGACGGTTGATAATTTGCAACCTTTACTAAATGTTTAAACGGTGGACGCCATGTACAAATTACATTACTTAGATCAAGAATTTAAAAAGACTAGTCTCCACCCATCTTCGTCAAGTCTCTGATGAATAATTAGAGGCATCGTGTGACTCGGTAGACTCGGAATCTTACAGCCTTGGGCCCCTGGGACGGCCTGGGACACACAGATCATGTGCGCTAATTCTCATCAGAATCAATTATTCCAGCCTGAATATAGAGACGAGAGCTCCTTCTGACTGTCGCATGCTTACGAATCTCTCCTACGACCCAGGCCGCCTAACGGTATAAGGCAGGGAGCACCAAGATCTAAATCGACGAAACAGTCCAAAACGTGAGGTCCCGAGTATATCGGGTGGCCCAAAAAGTCAACAAATTCAAGATTTGATAACTCCTCAATCAGTTGATACCAATGTAAAAAAAATGCACACAATGAAGCTAGCTGTCGACTATGTTTGTTGAAAATATCACGATTTTGGGTTTTAAAGTTTAGTCGCAGTGAAAAAATAAAAGCTGTGTCAAAACTTTTAGTACTGGTGCTGCCATCTGGATTTTTATTTCTGCAGGTTCCTCATTGCTCGAATTTAGAGTTAGATGGACTGCTCCACTTGAAAGGTGTACTCGGAAAGTAAAGATGAGTTTAGGGAAATGAAGTGAAGGAGGAAATCACCAGCACGTGGAAGGAAATCACTCAAGACAAGGTAAGGAAATTATTGTTCTTCTTGAAAAAAAGACTACGAGTAGTTTTCGAGCAAGACGGAGAACATATCGAACTTTCATTCAAGTATGTAAGTACAGTTTTAGTATTCCGGCATGGAAGTTTTTGACTATTTTCTTCACTGTGACAAAACAATAAAACCTTGAAATGTTAACCGTTGAAAGTCGATATCTGGCTATAAAGGTGTACACATTTTCAGTGTGATATCATTCAATGTATCGGAGTTATCGACTTGGGAATTTAGTGACGTTTTGTTTGGTCCACCCGCTCTCGGGCGATAAACTTCAACTCTTAGCCCTCAGCCGGATTGTACATGTACGTGCAACACGGAGGTACAACTTCAAACTTGTGCATCATTGCATTTGCAATCATTGCCGGGGAGTAAGGGATGCCTCTGACCAATAGCAATCAAAACACCCAAGGGGTTCTGACTGATCAGCCCGGCCCATGGGGACATCATTGATAAACTGATCATGTATGATCATCGTCATCGGCACTAAACACCACGACTCCGATGATCATGCGGGCGTATTGTAATTTGCAGAATGCACAACCGCGGAAGGAGTAATCATTAATTGCATGCGCAGAACTACCAAATTTTATGTCGTTCATACTCTACCCAGGTCAGACTTTTGCATGTGTACTCCATTCGGACACACCCGAGGAAGAAATCATCTATTTATAATAGAAAACTCTTAGCTAGTTCGCTTAGCTACACCTAGGCGGCGCCTCTATACAGCCTCTGCCTCGTGTGAGCCGCCATCACCAGTACTTCTTCCTCGGCACACTGTTGCAAACTGTCCCGAATTTCCTTACCACGTTTTCGTCCAATTTCGGCCGATTCCGCGTTAAAGAAGGGCTACCCAGGACACCTTCGGGAGATTTACTTTCTCAAGGAGACGGGTGAGATCGTTCTTTTCACAATCCCCGGGCTGTTGGTCACGTGACCCGTTCGTATTATAGCACTTTGTGGTTTTTTCCTATAGAAATTCGTCATAATGGTATCGTTATTGTTGTCTTTCCTTTCTTCTCTGCGTGTTCCACCCTTCGTTTTGGACCTCCTGCCCTTCAGAAGTATGATTCATACCCCGGACCGGTTCTTCCCCGTGTCGGGGTGCGGGTAGTTCCGCCCCATTGGGCCGGACCCTTCCGCCCCCGGGATGCCTTCCTCTTCTCCCGGCACTGCTGGTAAGAAGACGAAGAAGGTGAGGAGAGGGGCGCGGCCCTCAAAGGGAAGGGGGTCTCTGATCCTCTCTCCCTCGCCCTCCTCACGGACCCCCGCTAAGCGGCGAGGTCCACGGGGCTTTGGGGGGTTTCGACCCCTCCCCCAGGCCGGGCACCCCCTTTTGGGGGTGTGCCCCTGGGGAGGCCTTGGGTTTGAGTGTTGGTGACCCTGGTTCAGGGACACTCCCCAGGGCTAGCCCTGCCCCCTTTCCAAGGGGCACGGCCCCGGGTGGGATTCTGGACGTTTTACGCCCAATCCCCCCCGCTGACGCTCCGCCACCCCTTTGCTTTGAGGCGGGCTCGTCCGTCCGACCCTCTCTCTGTGAGTCGGTCGTCTCTTCGGACGTCCCCTGGCGGGGCAAGACCGGTTTTCACCTTCCCGTCTTTGCCAACGTTCACCGCACCCGGAGGTGTCCTGCCCGTCGTGGGCAGGGGTCGGTGATCGAGCACTATTCACGGGCGAAGGGCCCTGGTGCCCCCCCCCCGTTTTGGGTGCCGTCAGACCGTCCATTTCCCTGGTCCGACCCCACCCTGCTCTGTCGGGTTTGTCGGGGTCGACGGGTGTGGCTGCCTATCAGGCATGCCCCCCTCCCCCTCCTGTGTCTGCCCCACGGGAGTTCGATTTGAGCACTGAGCCTCAGCGTCTTGCTTCCTCCCTCACGGAGGAGCAAAGGCAGTTGCTCAGGAGTCTGACGGACCGTATGGAGGCTTCTAACCTCCATGACAGGTCCTCGACTCACCCGGCCGAAAGGCCGGTGGCTTTTGACTTAGGTCATCAGCCCGTGGATTGTGAGTTTAGCGACTCACAGTTTTTTTCAGCCTCTCAGGCTGATTACCCCTCCGGGGGTGAGGACTCCGCCATTGTCGCGGGTATGCGCGAATTACGCGCTCTTGTTAGGCAATTTGTGCCGCAAGATACTTGTCCTCTCCCGACGGTCAACCCCGCCCTCGGTAAGGTGCTGTTCGACTTGTTCGGCGATGCCTTCGAGCAGGAGTCGGATGCGGTCCCTGACCGGGCTTTTCAAGAATTGCCCGCGTCTCCGGCCCTGATAAGAGCCTCCACATGGTTGGATACAGCTCTCAGGGATACAGCGCCATCTTGCGGGGGTCACCAGCGCGCCCTGGTCTCGACGCTCCCGTCTACGGGACCGGGTGCCTGGACTCAGGCTGGGAAGCGATTCACGACCGCTTCCCCTCCGAGCCTGTCCTACAGACCCGATTATTATCGGTTCTCACCGTCGGGAACCGACCCGGTTTCACTGTCGCCCCTCA